>NW_026731887.1:0-65000 GCF_028476545.2 Physella acuta
ACATTTTTGAGATCAACACACGCATGTTATCAACAGGTAATCGATTAAAAATACATATTTTTGAGATCAACACATGCTTTTTGAATGGCCTCATTAATTTTTTTAGATGACAATAAACGATGTGGGGGCATCTACCCTCCAAAACGTTGCAATGGCCGCCTTACACAGCGTTTACACTTGCGACCTGTGTACCATACACTACAAGTCTAGAATTTTTTTTTTTTGCCGTAAGTTAATATTATCAGGACATGTGTGTGTGGGGGGGGGGGGGGGGGGGAGAAGAGGGGCTTCTCGCTTATTGCAAAGTTTATTTCCTCATGTCGCAAGTGTAAACGCGGCGTTAGCCTACATAAACAATCATATCTGTACTAGTCTGTCATGCACTTCAAGGTATTAACGTACAACAATTGTTGCAGCGCCGCGACTTAAGACATATTTTAGATATTAGTTTGAATGTGTACGTAACTAAATGATTGATTTTTTTGTACAAGCAAATTGTTTAATGTCTACACAGAACGGCGTTGGTTGTTTCGGGTGTTCTGTCTCCGCTAAGTAACAAGTACTGATCGTAAAAAGTGGTAGTTATAAGACAATCTAGTTATCTCCCCTTTTGTTATAGCATGGAGATATCTTTAACTTTAAAAATAAATGTATGACTGTTATTGTTAACAAACGGATATGGCACAAAAGTACAAGTAACTAATAAAACAAAACTAATACATGCGTTTTTTTTTTTAAACCTCAGACTTGAAAGTACAATCTCAATGCTTGTGTACGTTAAGCGCAGAGTTTTCTTTCAGGCATTTCTTTGTGCCCCCTTCCCCCAAAGAAACAGAATTTATGTAGAAAATATATAGGCTACTTTTAGTTTATAGGCCCCCGGGAAATTTAGTCCGCCCCCACCCCCAGTGTTTCTTCCAGACTTTTTTTCTCCGGGGGGACACTTGCAATTTTCGGGGGGGGGGAGGTAGACTTTCTTCAGGGGGGGACGATGACACTGTTAAAAGTATATATTTTCTATATAAATTATATAAATTTCATTTCGTTCGGGGGGGGGGGGGGGGGCTTAGCCCCCCCTCCTCCTCCTCCGACAAAAAAAAAATCTGCCCACCCCTCCGATGAAAAAAAGTTGTCAAGAAACACAGGTTGAGCAGATAGTCACTGAATCATCACGATGTAGGCATATTATACTTTTAAGTAACTTTTACATTCGTTTCAATATTATTTAATATTTTGAAATGTTTCTAGATTCATTTTTTTACAGTAAGCCTCTTGTCATTTAAGATGCGTTCGAGTGTGAATAAAAAGTTAGATCCATCACAAATTGATTAAAATAAATCCATTGCAAAACTCCACCTTAACAATGTCATAGAAAAAGTAAAACGATCGAGAAGGAACTCAGATATCTGTAACTGCATGTAATAACAAAACAAGCTATCTTTTTTATATAACGTGAAATAAACTACACATTTTATTTCAAATATATACTTTAATAATAAGTTTATAACTTTAATACATTATTAATAATTAAATAGATAAATTATCACAGCTCATTTTATATACTAATAAATTACATCCCACGATTCAATTTCAAAAAGTAGGCCAAACTTGTAATTATTTTAAATTTGGGACTTTATTTTTATAAACTTACCATTTTAATAAATTTTATTACTAATTACATAATATCTTGGATTACGTTAGAAGTAATACATTTGTATTATCATACCACACAGACGTATAGCTTAATGGAACCTTAAATTACGCGCTTCTCATTCGAAAGAATAAGCTTAAATTTTAAATGTATTTAGCTTTAAAAAAGCATATGACATACATTTAACATTTGATTTAAAGCACATTCATACATTGTTTTTTTTCAATCATTATTGGATACTTGTTGGACCTATGAGTAATTCAGTAAAGTAGTATTGATGAATCTTTTTTTTTTTAAATTTTGGAAATAGATGTTTTAGGTGGAACAATCATTCAAACACGATGTAAGGAAAGGAGAATTTTCTTTCGTTCCTACACTCAGGGACGACTATGCTGAAACAACCATGGCTCTAATCATTAGAGTTATCTGCTCCGTGACGTCACATTTCAGTGTCACGACGACTGATTCTTCAATAATTTTGCTCGGCTAGAAAAAATAAATAAAAAAGGAACCGTGTATTAAAAATTGTTAACATATTAAGGGTAATGCAGTTATGATATGTGTGATATAGACAAAAAAATTTCTACCGCCCCCCCCCCCCCCCGAACGAAATGAAATTTATATAGAAAATATATATAGAAATAAATATATACTTTTAACAGTGTCCAACTATATCTATATGGCGATTTATTCTCATCGTAAATATTGAGTTTATGACCTTTTTTTGAAAAATAATACCAGTGCTTATTCATATTGGCCGAGCTTAAACAAATATTAAATCCGAGCAAAGCTACTTAAATTAAGTGTATAAATTTAGCATGCTAGTTGTTTTGTGTTTGTTGTCCACGTGGACCCGAACCCCCCCCCCCCCCCCCCCCCCGCCCAATAATAACAACGTGGACGTCATACATAGAGGCCCTTATTTTAAGTTATCTGCAAAACTATTTCAATTTAAACAAACGTTAAAAGAATGTACAGTGAACATTAATTTACCAAAGTTAAACGAAACGAAATATTTTACGACTGGGATCGAAAGTCTACCGGTGGACTATTTGTTCGGCACCCATGCCACCCCCCCTCCACACACACGGATATCGATGCTTTAGCGATGACTTGCGTCAGGAAGGTTACAAAATAAAAGAGGAGTCCCAACCTGCTTTTTAATATTGTAAAATATACGGGACATTAAAATAAATACAGAGGCGTAGAGATGGGGGGGGGGGGACGGACATTTGTCCACGGGCGCCGATCTTAGGGGGCGCCAAAATGGGTTGGAAAAAGTAATCGAAAGTTTGAGGGGGGGGGTGCAAATCGAAAGTTTGATGGGGGGGGGGGGGGGTGCAAATTAAAAGTTTGTCCCCGGGCGCCGGGAAGGGTCGCTACGCCTCTGATTAAATATATAACACAGTGCCCCCACCACCTCCAACACATAAGCTGCTACACTGTTTGTCTACTCAGTACTTAGGCACTACTAAAACTATATCGTTGGTGTATAATTGTTTCTTTAAACTTAACCCTATTCACAGCAACACATTTGGTACCCTGTCCCCGGCAAATGAGTTGGTTAAACCAAGACCCTTTTATGATGTAAAATACTATTTCTTTTTATTTCCAAAAATTGTTTGTATTACGCCCATTGTCTATCATAGTACAAATGATTCCATTTTCAAACTAATAGGAATCCGACTGTCTTAAAATTAATTACGTAGAGCTCAATATGCCCATTTTTCAGACAACAAATAAAAAACCACAATTTAAAAATAATTAATGTTTTCAAATAGCTAAACCAGAACCTATTTTAAAAAATTAGAAGGAAAGTCAGCTTGACTTCTAAATATTTATTTTTAAATCAGGATTTGCCGGAAGTCAAAGTAAAGAACTAAGTAAAAACCAGTACTGGTGCGGTATCCACCCATTCCCACTCACCCCCAATCTGGATCCGCCCTGAGTTTAGCTAACATTTTTTTAATTAAAAAAAAAACTCAACGAAAAAAAAAAAACGTAAAAAATTGAAAAAAAAAAAAAAAAAAAAAAACAACAACAAAACAACGAAAAGTAAATTTGAAAAAAAAAAAAAAAACCCCAATAAAACTTACCTCGTGACCAGCTGGTGGCACCCACGTAAACGTCACAGGCTTCTTTGCTCCAGCTTCAACCATGCCCTAGTACACGAAAAAAACAACAACAATGTAACCATGGTAAATACAATGATAAAATACAGAAAAGCTATAGCGGTGACTACCGGTAACCAGAATAATCTATTCAACTGCTCACATCCCTATAATAAAAGCAAAAAAAAAACAAAACAAAAAAAACAACTAAAGAACAAGTAACACTAGAACAAACAACCTGAAAAAAAAAACTACAAGTAGATGATTTAATACAAACGACACAAAAAGCCAAACACTTTAAAGAAAACCAACTATTCAACACATACCACATAAGAACATAATCCCTACCTTAACTATTCAAAACAAACGACAAAATAACAGAATCCCTACCTTAAGTACTCAACACATACTACAATCCCAACTTTAACTATTCAACACATACCACAAAATAACAGAATCACTACCTTCTGAGGTTCCACTGTAAATCCTTTCTGTGTTAAAGCTTGGACGCCTTCGATCGAAAACTCACCATTCTAAGGAAAAAGAATAAAGCCAACGTCAAGTAAACAGCATTTCTTTCTCATATTTTTTTTCCGGAGAGAGGGGATGTACTTCAAACTTCAACCGGGGAGAGGGAAAGGGGGGGGGGGGAGTCTAAATTAAATTTCCGAGGGGGCCGGATATTTGTATAAAGGTTAAAATCTATTTCGTCCAATAAACTGACAGCATGTCAATAGTAGTAGTCCAAGTCAAGTTGTCTATAATAAACCTAAAAAAAAACCCCGATGCAATAGGCACACATAGGCTACAGTTTAAAAAGTATAAGGAAAAGTCATTTAAAGTTAAAGGGGAATGGCGAGAGTCAGGCTTTTTTGTCGATGTGGGCGGTAAATTGGTTTTAAAAAGCATGACGTCGTTTATGTACGACCCGACCCCTTTCCAAAAAACGCGAAATGTGGCATATTGTTTAAGGGATGTCAAGTATGGTTGCCGTACAAATAGATTAGCTCCAAGTGTTCACGTGCAATATAATGCTAGGTGTCGGGTGATTTTCTTCTTTTTGTTAAAAATAAGCGTACATATTTCGAATTACCTTACCTACCATTCAAAGACAGCGTAGATCTGCGCCAATAAAAATTTACCTTTGTAGTACCTAATACGTAGCCCGGCTAGCTCAGTCGGTAGAGCATGAGACTCTTAATCTCAGGGTCGTGGGTTCGAGCCCCACGTTGGGCGAAATGTTTTATTCTAACTTATTATTATTGACAGACAATATATTTTAGTCGCTAAAAATAAATTTGTGAGAGAGCTCATTGTGTTTAATATTAAAAGCTATTTGCTTTATTAAAATATTGTTAATCTATTTATACCCAATTGTCGAATGAATCAATTACTTTCGAATTCTTCAGATAAACACATCTCCGAAGACAGCACAAGAGTATATAATCAAATTATTTTATTTAATCTTTTACATTTGCACAAAATGTGAGATAACGGGACTATGTAATAGATATCACTCGATCAGCCAGATGACTGAGTATCGACCACGGATTTATTCAGGGATCGATAATTGTCGTTTGGAGTGAGTAGACAAACTATACTGATCACGTATATAATACAAATAGTTTCAGCTGTGTGGAGTGTCAAATTAATCAAGTAGATTACAAAAGGAACGAAAAGAATAAGCAAGTAGGCCTACTAACTGTTTTTAAAACTTAAATAACGACTTAATATTTAAATTGCTATTATTCTTAGATAGATTCAGGAAAAGTATGAAATGAAAGAAGTATGAAAACAAATTTAAAATAGAAAGCTCTTAAATGCGCTAAAATGAGGAAATAAACTTTCTTTAGATATAAATTCAAGAGGGATAAGATTTATACTAAGAGTCGGTCCCTCATTAAAACTTATCTGTGCGACCAACTCTTTCCCCCTTATCAATAACATATAAGCTTATTAAAGAAAAAAAAATTCAATTCCAGATTTAACTTTTTAAGCTTGCTATTTTATAGGATTTTGTAAGGCCCTACTTGCTTAATTTAAAGCAATCAGGCTTATAATGCATTAAGTCACTCTTTATAAGGCCTACATATTAGACAATACGCATTGAAGGTGTGTCGTGTCCCGTCCCCCCCCCCCCCCCCCCCGGTGGCAGGGTGGAATTATAGTGCGCCGCGGCAGATAAGCTCCGACCACAATAAGCATTTTTTGTCACACAAGAGATGCAATATCCTTTTTTTTAACAAAATGTCAGGCCTATTGTTTGTTATACAATTATTTAGTATTTGCATACATATTTTCAATTCAGTTCAGCTGATTGAAGATCGGCAGATTGTAGATCTACTTATAAACCCCAACATGTAGCCTGGCTAGCTCACTAGGTAGAGCATGAGACTGTAAATCAGTAGCCTCATTGGAATGGGTGACGTTGCCTTTTTATAAGCTTTTTATTTAGTTTACGAACTATTTTGTTTGAGACTAATCTTGAAATTCTATTTTGCCCCACTTCTTTTTCTAATGTAGCGATTTCGTTCATACTTCCCTCAGACACCGCAGTAATTATCTCATTTTTAAATATAAATAGATTTCTAATTAATCATGTTTAATTAAAAGGTTACTATTAATGATCATGGTTGGTTGGTTTCACACCTGAGAGTAGACCACGGACATTTTAAAGGGCCGATAAAATGTTTTATAGCGTTTAGGCCGCAAAGCTGCTGATAGGGTTTCAAAGCAAATATTTTAAAATTTTTTAATGGTGTTGATTTAATTAAAAAACGAACGGAATGCTAAAAAAAAAGTATGCCTGATTACTGTTTTTTTTTTAAATCACGAAAATGAAAAAAAAAATCAAATTAGAATAATTAGTAAAAAATGCACTGAAAGTAATTAAAATAATCTTTCTTTAGTAACAGCATTTTTTATACTAAATAAATTAAGTTTATTCTATTGTTAAAAATGTTTTAAGTGCATTTTTAACCCATTATTCCAAAAGTCTTTTGAAACTTTTTGTTGTATTTTACAAGATTTTTTATGAGTCACAGCAACTCACTTGTAGCCAGATCTTGTAAATCCATTTATATCCATTCTAATGAAGCGATTTCTTTTAAAATTTCCAGATAAGCGAATCTCAGATGACAAGACACGAATATCTCAATTTCAATCTAATTTGTAATTGAATTATTTATTAAAAATAAATTACTGGATTACGATTCACAAAAAGGGAAATAACTGTGTATTTGCGATCATTTGAAAAACCGAGGTTACAAATCTGACAGCCCATCCGGATTTGTTATAAGGAGCAGGCAATTTTCATCTGTAGATAATAAATCGCAAGCTAGGGCCTATAGTGACCCGGTTTTACGCCACCCTAATATCACATGGAATTAAATACAGTCTTCTACTTATTCCACTTTTGAGTGAAATAAAATGTGAACATTGGGCAACATAAATTATACGCTGTCTTAAAATATTTTTAGTCCTGTGGGGTTTCAATTTAATTTAGAGCTATTATTTGATAAAGTGAGTATGAGGCCTATAGCATACACCAACGTTTAAATATGTCTACTTTAGATATCTAGACTCCTAAATGTAGGGTAAGCAAACTTTCAAAACTTTCGAGGCCAAAGGGGGCAGACAATGCAAAATTAGAATTTGACCTAAAATATTTGTCCACACTAACAATAGAACAGAATCTAGATTTAGTGACTAGTGATCAAATGGCTACACATTAACACACCTTGTTTAGTACAAAATGAAGTAGGCGGATATTCTCAAATTTATCTTCAAATAGTTCGTCATTTAATTTATAACTGAGTACTTTACCTATGCTTAAAACAAAGGACTTTTTTTCACGAACACGAACGCAGATCTATTTTTAGATAAATAATCTTTATACTTTATATACACAACGGCTTTATCAAATAACTTGAACAAATAGTTCTATTTTAAGTCATCTATGCGTTTAAAAAGTGGTTTAAGTTAGAGCAATTAAATTGGGGTAACCGATTTTAAATTTACTGAGTTAAAATGATATTTATATATGTCTAAAAAAAGAAAACCAAATGAATAAAAATCTAAAATACACTAACAGGCATAACTTAATGCAAAACGAAGTGGATTGCTTACAATTAAAAAAAAAACAATTGGCTGCCCACACTTAAGAGTTATCTTACTTAGATCTAGAGTCTAGCTTGACTAGGCTAGAGTAGATCAAGAGTGATATTTTTCATTGGTTAATTTTAACGATATAGACAGCTGTTGCCGCCAAATAATTTTCTAAACGGAAAAAAATCCCCACTGCTATTAGCCTACATTAAAAAAAAAGATCTTAAATTTAAAATAGAAATTTAGCCTAAATAGAAATTCCGTATAAGTACACTGGATTTAATCAGGTCAGAGATGAAACCCATATCAAAGCCAAAAATGAACCGAGAAAGAATAATATGATAGTCCGCAATACAACTTGGCCCACTTTACAGTGAAGGGCTGTTTAAACACGCCACTTTAGAATTTTTTGGCTTTGTGTAAATATGAACACCCGCTTACGATACAGACAGCCGCTGTTTAACTTGTGAGCACAGAGAAAGCTATGCGGCTAGAATGTTGGATATGTCCATTATTTTATGGGGCAAATTCATCACTTTACCAGATGTTATATAGCTTAGGCTGAATGAAAAAAAAAGCTTTCTATTCAGATTAAGATATAAATTGTGTCGTCCTATTACACAAGTTTAAATTTATAACAATTCTTTACTAAAGAGACTTGATTATACCTAAAATTATCCCCCAACACGGGGAATTCGTAGCGTTAGGATGAGATCCAGAATCATTATTTTTACGGGTGGAGGTGGTGTGGTATATGTGTTGGGGGGGGGGGGGGGGTTAACAGAGGGGTCTTTCGAGCGATTGTACAAGGCCACATTTCAGGTTGGTCTAGAGTGGGCCTGCGACTTCACCGCTTGTAATAGATGGCTTACACGTGTATATCGTAGTCCTGCAGTGGGAAGACAATCTCTCGCAATGGTAGCTAGATCTAGTCAGTGACTAGAGATTCGTCAACACAATTTTTTTTTAATGTTGTAATCATAAATCACAGGTCTATTATTATATTTCTTTTTAATAGGGCCCACTGCTTAAATACCGTTGTAGTGTTTCTTACAACAAACTGTTTTCCTAAACAACTGTGTTTTGTAGATTTTCTTCTTTTTTTTTTTTGGTGTCCCGAGTCCCGTCTCACATAGAACATACATTAAAGATAACAAAGTATCGAAAATTGTGTATGTCTGTTTCAGGATTCAAGGGACTTAATAAGTAGCGTCAAAAGGCAGGGTAACACCGGTGTCATAACTATGGGTGTCAACTTACGGCAGTAGGACTGTAGGCCCTAACTACCATTATAATAAAGATAGCCTATAGACTATAGTCTGTATTATGTAGAGTAGACGAACAAACTGGGCATGGTTATTTGCATAATCGATGAAGTGATAGGCCTGTTATTTACATATAGGCTATATTTTAAAAGACATAAACTATAGGCCTAGCCAACATTTAAATTTAAAACACACTTTTATTAGATTAAACATTTTTGAATGTGAAGTACAATTTACAATTCAATTATTTATTTTTTAGTCATTATAAGGCAACTAAAATATAGACGGCTTGAAGTTAAAAAAAAAATTCAAACTTCAAAATAGAAAGAGGAAACAATTACTTCAATGGTCATTTCCATTGCTTATTTCCCTTTAGAGGAATCTGCATGTGCCTAAGCTGTCTGCCTGATTCTGGGTTTAAAGTTAGGAGTTTGTTTAGATGTAGCCTGTGATAGGCCTGATGGGTAGGCTATGTTAATGCGTAGGTCTTCTTAGTCAGTTTGGTACAATGGCATCATGGGTAGGCTGCTTATTGTAGTCACCAAAAATCCTGACTGAACTTTATTATACTATAAATTTACATGCATGCTTTAAATCTCACAGCTTTTAATGTTACGACAACCCCCCCCCCCCACCTATCACATGCTAAGTTGTATAGTTTTGCATTTTCAAAATTATTTCGTAACAAGGGTAGGCAATTAAAAAGAAAATAGTTAATTTTATCTACCCTTAGGTTAACGAGCATACTAACATTAAGCCACACATATTAAAAGGATGTAAAGTTAAAGATATATATGTGTATATATATATATATATATATATATATATATATATATATATATATATATATATATATATATATATATATATATATAGGCCTATATATATATATATATACACATATGAGTGTATATGATTATAATTGTATATTCATTAATGATTAAGATATTGAGTTTTATGAAATGAGATGTGACATTTTGGGGAATCTGTGGTGGGTGGGGTTTCTGACTTTCACAAACATCCTTCTCTTCCCAAGAAACACCACTGACTTTGCTAGTAAGTTTAATAAAAAACTCACCTTTTTCTGATGTCATGGATCTAACACACACAACATCAATGACATGAGATATGCTATTGACATTACTTATATATCTCATGAATATCTCACCTTTTTCTGACTTACTGCCATGGATCAAACACACCCACATCAATGACATGAGATATGCTATTGACATTACTTACATATCTCATAAATATCTCACCACTGACATTAATAAATATCTCACCTTTTTCTGACTTACTGCCATTGATCTAACACACCCAACATAAATGACATGAGAGGTGGATTGGAAATTATCATTCTTCATAACACTCCTCAGTGTTATCAGACACGGAGGGGATATAACTGTTGATGTCTTGTTCTCTGAGGTAGGAGATAAAAAAAGAAGAATCATTTAGCACATTTATTATTTCTTAACACAAGCTGTCTCAATGTCACATTTTATTTTTAAAAAAACAACAGATTACTTAAACATCTATTTACAATTGATCTTCATTATGACCAAAGATTTAACTGACTATCTGAAAGAAAAATGCTTTTCAAAATGGAAAAAGTATTGAAAATATTTATGGCCAAAAAAGCATTAAAAGTTTTTTATTTAAAAAAACAACAAAAAACCCTATAATATAGTACATAACAGCCTTTATAAAGCATAGTAAGTACACTTCATTTGTTTTAACTTTACAGATCTGAACTCTGACTACCATTTGAAAAAATGAATAGTAAAGCTTTTAAGTTAAAAGTTATAATAAAAACATTTGAATTCTATAAAAAATGAACATAAATGAAATCAAATCGGAATAACAAAAACAAATACCGTAATTGAGTAATTAGCAGGAAAAATAGAATGTTTTTTTATAGTTGTTAATATTTTTAAAAAAATCATTAGTTCTCTTTTGCAATGATGTATGCAGATGGGAGTAAAATATTTTTAAAAAAGTTTTGTTTGATTTTATTGGTCAGCCTAATTATCTATGGCCAATAGAGACACTTCAAAACTATGATTTGAAGTGTCTCTATTGGTGATTCTTGACATTTGAAAATGTGGGCTAGTCTGATAAGAAACCCTAGATAAAAATGTTTTTGGGAAAAATCAATTGTCACATTTTATATCCAAAAACATTAAGTAACTAAACAGAGAAAAAGTAACTTTTTACACTCAAGTGTAATTTTTATAAATTTGATATACCTTTAATTTTTCTAGATACTGTAGGATCTATTTCATCTTTCAAAGTTAAAAAAAATTGGCATTAATAGTTAATTGAGTACTTTAAAAAAACCTTTTAAATAAAAAAAAAAAAATGTAGTGTTAATTAACAATGGTAGGCCAGTTATTTTAAAAAACCCTTTTTTGGGAACATTTTTAGTCAGATATCTGAATTAAGTGTGTTGGTTACAAATCAGTAAGCTTGTTTTATTTACCCATGCTATACACATTTTTAATATCTTTTTATATTTGTCAATAAAGTATGCATGCAGCTAAATTCATAGATTGTATAATACAATTTTTACCATCATCTTCTTCAAAAGGTGCTGGAGAGAAAGCCAAAGACTCAAAGGTTGGATTAAGAGGTTCTGTCCCATCAAGGTACATAATTCTTGGTTTACCCTGGCCGGTTACCTTGAAGAAATGACTCTCTTCCTGTGAAAACGATTTTTATTGTTTATAAAAAGAATGAAATGAATGAATATTGTATTCTTTCAGTGGTGTAAAAATTATTCTTTACCTGTTTTTGGTGAAGTAAATTATCTGTATTTTGGTAATTTAGATATTTAAAACAGCATAAAGAAAAAAAAATAACTTAACAAATTCTGATTATTTACTTATACATAATTGTTCATTTTTTGCAGATGTTAAAAAAAAGCATATATACATAATTTTTCAGTTTTTGAGAATTAACCTACAATTAGACAAAAGCATTTGAATCTGAATTATTTTTTAAATTTGTGGGAGATAGCTAATGTGGGAGATAGATTTACCTGATCAAATAACTCAATCCTAACCCCATCAGAATACAAGTCACTCTCATGATCTGGAGCAAAGGTCACACAGATTTCTTTAGTTTCACCTGGGCAAATAAAATATCAAAGTGTAAAATTTCTTAAAGAAAACTTCATCTCTTTGTAGGTAACATGGACATAGTCCTTAGATCTCAGCCAACTGGAGATAGCATCTCTTATGTAATTTATGGCCCTCAGGACCAAGCGAGGAGAACAAAAAGGGGAAATCAGTACCACTGCTCTTTCCTCAACATTTCTCACCTTCATGTCATGTTATGTAATGTGTAACACACATGGCTTATCAGGGGATAAAACATTTATAATACATTTACAAAAGGCACTTATTTTATATTTACCTCCTTGAATAGTACCCTTTGTCGGAACGATATCAAAGACATTTTTGCCATTATAGTTATGAGGACCTGAACAAATGTAAAGTAGTTGTGTTAAGAATGATGTAGCAACAAAACAACAAGTTAGAATGACAAAAATATGTTCAATTAAAAATAAATCAGAATCAAGTTCTGAAAAATACATTTTAAATATTTGCAATTATGACATACCAACATAATTTTTAGTTTTCTCTGCATTTCTTCCTATTAAGAATTGAGGAAATACTTGAGCTTTTATATGGCGCAGGGGAGATAAGCTGTCTTGCTTAATAATGTAGTCTATTGATAGTATAGATGTATTCTCTATCTAAAAACCAAATGGAAGATTTTTATGTAAACAAAATTATTTAAAATTGTTTTCACTCTTTATATTATGCAAAACTAAAACAGAAATAATTCTTTTTTTAATAGATTATTGATCAAAATCTCACTACAGAAAAGTTTTGTAAAAAAATAAATAATTAAAAAATAAAAATGAAATCTGATATTGTTAAACAAATTTAAAAAACCACCTCAAAATAATGAAATATTTAGTTTCTTGTTTTGAAGCATCAAGTACAAAACAAACATAATATTCTTTTCTTCTTCTTCTTCGTTCTTAATTATTAGTGTTGAAGGGGATCGAGATTTATCTGCCAGTGGGTCTGAACTCGAGACTTTGTTCGAATTTATCAACCATGAGCTTTTTGCTGACTTGACCACGCCTCCAACACAATTAAGGATACGTGTCAACTGGTTATGCGCCATTGAGGCCATTGACTCAGATTTCAGCCTGCTTTTCTTTTTGGATTTGCTTCCATAGCCTTTGTCCAACCAAGAACAAACTACAAGGCAGCAGTTGTTTAATTTTGGAGTTGTCTCTCCTAGAAGAGTGGCTGTCTCCAGCTAACGAACCTCATCTGCCCGAGGGTTTTCGAACTCGAGACTTTTCGGTTTAGCAACCATGAGCTTTACCGACTCGACTACACCGAACCCTAATATTCTTTTAATATCCTCTTTATCCAACTGATCATATGTAGGCCACATGAAATTCTTACCGTAAAAGTTTTCTCCACAAAATCCCCATTTAAAACTGCCCCTAGCTCCATCAAACCATTGGTGACACTGACATTGACTAAAGGGCTGACTCCAGTACCACACAGTGTCAAGTACAGGGTGGAATGGAGGGTCTTAATACACAAGTCCTCTTGAAACTGACAGTTAAAAAATGTGATTAGAAAATTGTCGTAACAATACAAATTATTAATTTTTCAATGCTTTTAGATGACCATTAAGTTAAAGTATCAACCTTAAGATACTTTAAAGTAGTGATAAAACAATAATAATTTTTAAAGCATTTATGTTGAAATTTGATTTACAAAGTATGACTTACTACATGTCCCTTTTCAGGTGTGAATGTCAGAATAATTGTATGAGTACCTCCCGGTGACAATGGACGCAAGGCATTTAGTATAAGGAATGGACCAAATGGGTTCACCATAGATGCACTGAGCTGCAATAAAACAAAAATAATGTTACAATGTTAAAGTGAGAATGTCAATTAATAGAGAAAGAGTTGTATTAAAAAAAAGTATGTTTCACCTCAATATCTTTTCCTGAAATGTTTTGTACTGTTACAGAATTTTGGGAAGTCTGGCCAATGGAAACACTCCCAAAGTCTACAGTCCTTCTTCCACTATCAGATATTACAACTAGGGGTGGTTTGATAGCAGGGCAGTGTACTTGTAGATACAGGGTGTTGTGAATGCTGAAAATAAGAAATTACATACGATTTTGTTGAGATTTTTTTTTAACCAGTAGAATTGTAGACATAAATCATTTATATATTTTTAAGGATGTATTAATGATTACATTTTTCAGGAATATAAATTGTTTAATTTCTGTTAAAAATAATAAGTGTCATGTTTAATAAGTGTCATGTTTAAATAATATTTATAATAAAAACACATTGCTAAACAAGATTATTTTAGTTTTTGTATAAGATTACAAGGTTAAAACACTACAGTATTGTGCAACACTGGCAACACTTTTAATATTAATCATTAAACTGTTTATATAGAATTAGTGTTTTTTTTTTAGTTAAAACAGAATGGTATTAGTTGTTTTGGGTGTTCAGTTATGTGAAATGTTTTAAATAAAGTAGATTCATATAACAAAGCTATGAGACATGATGTGTTAAGTACTGTACAAATCGCACTAAATCTACACAGTGTGTAAGTAAAACTAGTACCTGTATTCCAACTGTCCTGGCATGCCAGCAGATCCTGAGGCCACATAACACGGTATTGTGTAGGACTTGAACTGACCTTTGTATTGGCGTATCAGTGAGGAAACAGCCGCCACATATTCCGGTGAACTAGGAATTTTTGAATACATTTATTACATAATTGTTTCTTCAACATTTTATTGGCAAAAATTTTAATATTTTAGCTACCTATGGGAGAATGGAAGAGCAAGGTTGCACAGTAAAGCACATGCCTGCTAACCCAAAAGTTGAGAGTTTTGAACCTGGGCTAGAGTCTATAGGACATCAGCCCAGCTCTCGTGGGTACCTGACTACTTGCAAGGAAAGTAAAGGTGGATGGGCATAGTGCTGACCATGCTATCCTTTCATCTGCTAAGATCACAATAACAGATAAACTTTATATCATCTGCTCCATTGAATGCTTATTCGAAATGGTAACTTTCCTTTTTTTATGCGTAAGAAAAACCATAATGAAATCTCTTTTAGCCTACTTTTTGGTTATAACCACAGGTTCAGTGGCTTGTTTCAGTTCCTCAGATGGCACCAGAGATGCTTGGCTTACATCAGTCGAGGCTACGGCCTTTGACTTGGAGGCAGCAGCACTGATTGTGGATGTTTTCTCTTTACTTAAGCCTTTCACCGGCTACACGTAATGATATATAAAAAAAAATTATGAGCAAAATAAAACAAAAACCAAATGCCAGAAGTTATGTAACATTCAAAGCGTTTGAAACTAGCTCTAACCAAGGTTTCTTACTTGAAATATGCTGTTAAGATAATACAATTCTAGGGTTTTTGTTATAAAATGTACATAAAATGGCACATTAGTATCTAATGATTTCCAGTTAAGCTAAAAATAACACTGTTGCTGTATTTTGAGTTGCGAACATTAGCCCCAAGATATTGGTCAGAGACCTAAAGCTCAAGAGCTGCATGTGGCTCTTTAATTAATACATGTGGTTCTAAGGTCAGTGTTGTAGAAAGGGTGAAAGAACACAATAAAAATTATTTTAATGAAAATTTTATATTATAATGCATCATAAGTTAAATAATTGAGAGGGATATTTTCTGCCTAAAATACTTCAGAATAGAATACTTCCACAATTATCATTTTTTGTTTGTTTTGTAACAAACCTACTATTTTTACCATATATATTAATATAACAATTACCTAAAATGTAAAAAAATGACACACTTTGGCATCAAAAACATTTTTCATAAAATTTTATATTAGTTCAACTACTAATCAAAAACAAGAAGTATAAAAAAGGATTAAAAACAGAACATGATTTTCAATTCCACCCGCTAGAAGATGAAACGTAAAAATTCATCAACATGTAAATGCAGCTCAAAACTCCTGAGCTTTTAACATTCATCTTACTTCTTCCTCATCTTCAAAGATGGAATCTTCTGCATCATCATCCCTACTGACACCAGAGGCTAATGTGCCAGAACTAGCTAACGACTCTAATTCTTTTATATTTAAACTTTTTCCATCTTGATCCGAGCTATTGTTTTCATTACTTCGAGGGTTAGAGTTATTGACATCTCTGGACTCTGCATCAAGTTGAAGTGTAGGTATTGGTACAGCATAGGGTTCAACAACAAAGTCCAAAATATCCTCCTTTTCCACACTTGATTCTGAAGCATTACTGTTTCTAGATAGTCTATTATTGGATGTATTGTTTGATTTGTTTCCGTTAATCTTAGTATTCTCGACACTAGTGGCATTTTCATTGGATGAGATCGATACAGATTTTTGCTTTTTTTTAGCTTTCATTGATGTAGCTAGCTGGCTTTCCCTTTTCTGAATTTTAGAGAAACACAGAGTATTAGTAGTCATAGTAAATGAAACATCCCATTATCCTTATGAAAATAGGATGTTACAATAGGTCCTGTTTCAATAGTTTTGATTACATTGTTCTTTGTGGCTAGAGCTGCTCTTTGAAGAAAACACCGGTAAAATTTTTATGATTTTATATATTTCTTCTAGTTTACCTGTATGTTTTAAGAAGTTGGAACAAGGGCATACATTACATAGTCTAACAGACAGAAACACCAGTATATAAAAATGTGTATTGCATAAATTGGTGTTTTCAGTATTTTGTTCTTAGGGACTTTGATACCACCACAGAGCTTTATAAATATGTGAAAGATCATTTGTTTTTTTCCCAAAGTCTGAGTGGTCTTGCGGTCTATTATAAAATCGTCATATAAGTTAAGACTAAAATTATTTGTGTAGTTAGGTTCTTCCAGTTCTAATGCAATTCTGGAACCAGCCAAAAACATTTTGGTAAGTTCCACAACTTGACATTACCACCCCATATTTCTGATATTACTTAAAGATGATGAAAACTATTAAATAGGTGCAATACATTTTATATTAGTGCATTGTATTATCTACAATAAATTATTTCAACTGTTTTGCTACAGAATACAGTAAAAAAACAAAAAAAAAAAACAAAGGACAATACTATTACCTGTAATTGTACTTTTTCCTGACTTTCTGCAGCTGCTTTTACTACTTTCTCTTTAGCCTTTTCGATGATCCTCAGTGCTTCTTCTTTGATTTCATCTTCATCTAACGTTGGTGTAAACTGGATATACACTTTTTGCTTCTGCAACCATGAGACAATATTCATTATTTAGATGAGACAATATTCATTATTTAAAACTATGTTCTTTTGTTTTCAGGCTATTTACTTTAAGCCATGATTTAAGTTACAATTTTATAATCTAAAAAAATGTATACAAGCATAAGCCTTCCATTCGATTTTTCATGTCATAAACAAATGTTCACATTTTTACCACAGAATGCATTCAAGTAACGACAAAGTTAAATTGATTGAACTTTACCTTGCCTGGTTGCACCGTTCCTACAGAAGGGGAGATAATAAATGGTGCATCTTCAGGGACAACAAACTCAAAGGAAGTTGGTCCCACAGGGCAAATGGGACCTGAAAATAAATAAAGGATTTTAAAAAAATTATGTTTACACTAGTATATGAGTATACAATCACTTTTCTAATTAAATTTCAATATCAAACTGAACTAGGATATAATTTTTTAAACAAGATCTCATTCTTAAAATAAATTGGATTGTTTATTTCTAACATTTTCAAGGTAGATCTAGAATCTAGGAAATAATCACTATTACTATTCCAAATTATTTTTTTTAAAGATGAAGTCCCCTAGATGAAAGGGAAAGAAGTATTATTGATGTGAATTGTTTCCTGTCTGTTTGCAATAGGATTATAAACTCATTCCCACTGAGACTAAACTGTCTTTTAAAATATAAATTTGATGAACAAGGGGAAGCTACCCTTAAGTTTTTACAACACAAACATATTTAAAAAGAATTTCAGAATCTAAATGTAAATCAATTTAATTATAAAAATGCCACTGCACACAGTGATGAGATTTCAGAAAAAATATAACAAGAACAAACCAGATGACAAAAAAAAAAGAAAATCAACTTTTTATTTTTCAACTTAAATCCCACCTTTTCCAATCCTCGGTACAGGATGGGTGAATTCATTGGTGTCAGTGTGTGAGTTGATGACATGAATGGTTGCCATGGTTTTATCGTACAGCGCTGTGGAAGCAAGGTGAACCACTTGGTGGGACAGCTCTAGTGGTGTGTGCACACCCACACCCACACAAGACACCTTGAAATCCCTGTAAGCCACACAGTACTTTAGTATAAAGCATATAAAAGTATTTTTAAAAAGCATACTGTTTCCTATTTAGACAATAAGCTTGGATGCTGTCATAGAGGGTAAATAATAAAATATTAAAGATACAAAATTTCAATGTTTTAACAAAACAAGATACAGATAAATAGCTACTGATAAATAGGTAGAGTAAAAATAGAACAGTAAATAAGGATGGTACCCAGGCCATCTTTTTATATATTGTGTATTCAGATCAATACTAAGCTTCCTACTTGAATAAAATTACATAGATATGTAGGTCAATTTATTTATTTTATTTTTCACAACATTTAAAAAAAAAAGAATAAGTATTAAGAATCTTAATAGCTTTTTGTTAGACCAACACCCTTAATCAAATCCCTGCTATAGCGGTTAATCATAATCATAAGAAACAAAACATTAAACTTATTTTTACTACCTAGTTGTATAGGTTCTTACTAAAGATCAAACAACATTCAGTTTTTTTAGTCATTAATATTTCATAAGATCTTTATAAGCAAACCAGCTAATTTTTAACTTTTGAAAAAAAAAAAATCTTTCAGTTTTTAAAAGAATATTGTTATCAAACCTGTTGATTATACTTCTGCAAACTAAATCAAACTTGTACTCGTTGGCTTTTGATGGGCTAAAAATAACATCAACTGTGTAGGTTTCTAATGGAAGTAAAGTCCCAAAACCATCATTTGGCTGGACATCCACATACTGAAAATAAATACACGCAAGGGTCACTTCATTTTTTAAATTTTAATTATGCAGAGAAGGGCAAATTAGTTATGGAAAATAGGGTGAAAAAACAAAAAAAAAAGGTGTCCTAAATTTTTTGGTGAATTATCTAAATAATAATAAAATGAGTTTTCTTAATAAATATTTATGAATGGAATTATATTTTAAAAATGGCTACCTCAGGCAAACCAACAAAGCCAAACTGCTGTGGTAGAATTGATTTGTTTGTAAGTTCAATAGATTTCTTCACTGATTCATGTATGGTGCAGTAGCCAAAATCAATGTTTTTCACATTTATTTCTATGTCTGTCCTTGTAACAACAGCATGAGCAGTAAAAACAACAGGTGTTGTCTGTAAGAAAGGTCAGTTGCATTATGTGCACTTTCACATACAAGAAAAAAAATCAACCATAAGTTTTTATCCAAATAAATTTAACTTTAATTTTTTTTAAAGTAAAGTTTTTAACCATTACCTGGCCAGCCACTCTGATAGTAACAGGAGCTTCCAAAACACCAATTTCTTCACTGATGTATGGCTTGGCATCACTGAAGATACCATTTCTAAAAAAAAATGAATCATTAGACATGAGTGTGAACAAAAATAACTTCCTACACATTTAATACAATCATGTTTTAGATATTCAAAATTATTTTTGTTTCAATCATTATTTATAAAGACTGAAGTTAATTTATATATAATAATTATAACGAATTAAAAATTTTCAAGATTATTTTTGGGAATGCAATTTGAGAGTATGAAATAAAAAATATAGTGACAGTGGAAAGAAACCAACCTGGGTAAGAACTTCAACTGAGCAGAGAACTGAGACTGGGCTTGGATGTAGCCAGTCTTGGGCAATATCTCCATGTGGTTTTTCAACTCAGGGGCTACCTCAAAAGTTAACTTTAGTGCTGTGCTAGCTCTGTTGACAAAATGTTCTCATTAATATCTATGTAAGATAGGCCTATAAGTTTATATTAAACACTTCTTTTCTAGATTCACATAAAAAACATTATCATTATAATATGTGTTTTTAAGTAAAAATCTTACAACTAAATATATATTTTAAAATAATATTCAATAATTATGCTGATAAAAATAAATAAATAATTCTATAAATGTTGGATTACACTTTAATAAAAAAAAAAGTTGGTCACAAATAATTTGAATAAAATGTATAATAACTGATGTGCACATAGAAAAAGTTAAAGCACATTTAACAGAAGATTCAGTATCTGGCACTTGCCTGTTGTGTACTACAATGGTATCTTGATAGAGACGGTCAAACATACAGATGTTCAGGTCAACTGCTTGTCTCTCCACCCACACAGGAAGATTTATGGCTTCAGCCAAACCAAAAAGGTCCAACTAGAATATATTTTAGATTTTAAACTTAAATTATACTAATATGTCCATCTTCCATGAAATCAAACCGTTTGTATAAATGAATCCTTTAAAAAAAACAACAGAAAATAAAACTAGAAAAAAATTAACTTACTGGTTTACTGAGAGCATCAGAAAAGACAATCCTGAAAGGTGTCTTCACTTTTCCTGGAATAGTTGGCTTCCATATTACCTCTAGTTTTATGGAGGAGAAAGGGCCAATTTCCCCAGCAGAGTTAGGACCCACTTGCAAGCCATCAAGTGAACAGATTTCATTTATATCAATATCACCAAAGGCTAAGGAAAATAAATAAATGATACATTTTTGTTAAAAAAAAACTCATTTAGAAGATACATAAAAATTGAATAGAAAGCAGTGATAAAGATAAATTATCATTTGAGTATTTTTAGGCAATAAAGCATTTGTCTTAAAATGTAAAAAAAATGAGTTGGAGAAGAAATGAGGTAGAAAAAAAATTTGGTTGATCAAAATTAAAAATAACTTTTTTACCTTGTATGTACAAATAATATAAATTATTGTAAAAAATACATACACTCTACAATAAATGGAAATCTCAATGATGAAATCTTTTGTTTGGAAGCACTAACAACATTTAGTAAACTGGGGCTCCCATCTTCTAAATCCATTTCCTTTTTATCAGGGGTGGCTTCCCTTGTTAGTTCTTCATTAGCATTTGCAGGAGCTTGTGTTTCTGTATCTATTTTTTTTAAAAGGGGAGATAAATAAGAACCAATGTGGGTTCTGTTGGTAAGTTTAATACACTAGTAGCAGTTTGAAACTATGCATTTAAACATTTACCATCGGGTGCAGTTGGTTTTTCAGGGTCTTCTCCCCCTTCTCCTCCAGTTTCTGGCTCTTCTTGAGCTTTATCATTTACGTTTGTCGTAGAAAAATGCTCCGAAGGCTAAATAAAAAAATAAGAGACAAATTATAATGTGCATTCAGTTCCAACAAACTAAGCTTTCAATAACATGTCAGCGCTTATATGTAACATAACAAGCATCTGCAAAACTGTATCTTTAAAAACTCCACCAGAATCTCCTGATTGTAACTCTTTACGTTGCAAGACAAAATAGTAATTAGAAAAAAATATATATTTGGTGTCAAAGGTCACAGTTTATAAGATTAATGCCTGATTAATTATTATATGTTTTGAAGCCTAAGAGTGGGTCTTGAGAAATTTTAAGGTATCTGTATGTAGAATTAATAGCAGGGGATCACACAAACTGGAAGGAAATGATGGAGGCCCTATGTTCCATAAGGAGCAAAGAGGACTAAGTCAAAGTAAGTCCTATAGAATTAATTTTATAAAATTGATAAATATTTGCCAAATATTGATAAACTAACTAATTGTTATTATTATTTTTTCTTATAGACTTAATACAATTTTTAAAATGGATAAAAAGTATTTTTTCTAGTAAAGTGTAATAATGATAAGACTATAAAGATGCAACAAATGCTTCATTTCAAGTAATCAACCATAAAAATAAATCAAATAGTAAACAGGCAATAAAACACACCAAAATTCAAGCAAAAAATGTAAAAACACAAATAACAAAAAAACCACTTAAGTTTCAACCTTGGCCTAGTGATACCTTAGCAAGAAGGAAAGTTTTACTGAGGCCAGGTGTCATGCGCTTAGCCTGAGATTTCATGCTTGGTGAGGGTATAAAGCGATACTGTTGGCTCAACAGTATTTCTTCTTTGGTGTAAAGTGACTAGAAAAATTACACAGTTTTTAGAAAGAAATAGACTACTGTTTTCCAATATAAGAAATTATTTTATATTATTAAATTGTGATTTGAGCAGCTTCTTTGTGAGGTTTTTTAAAACAATTTCATTATTATGGCCTACTCTAATTAATCTGCTCAAAACTATACTAAACCAAACTTAAAATCATACCAAATTAAAGAAGATTATTGATCATTGGTATGTACATATAAAAGTAATTAAAATCTGGGTAATAATATTAATAAAAATTTATTTTATAAAAGTAATGATAATAAGCAAGAAGGCCTTTTTTGCAATGGCTGTTATAAAAAAAATATTAACGACATTTAAATAAAATAGAAATTAAATATCAAAGACTTAATGGAAAAATAGTATTTCAAAAGTGGGGAATAAATTAACAATATTTGTGTCTGGGGTTTAATAAATTATTAAGCCTTAAATGTATCAATGCTATAGTTTTTGACCAATCACATTTTAATGAGTTAGAATTTGATCAAAGAGAGTCAGTTTTCAATGAAAGAAAACAAGAAAAGTCTGCTGCGGAATAAAAAAGAATGTTGATGGTCAATAAAATAGATGGCAAGAAAATTATTCTCACATGCATGTCTTTTAGATCAGCCTCTGTAAAACTTGAAAATGGTTTCATTGGAGTAATTTTGTAGAAATCATATTTAGTTGCAAGAGCCCCAGAATTGGTCAGGGTAAAACACTGCTTAAGCGTCTCTCCAATAACGTGGGTTCCAAAGTCTATTGTTTCTACATCTATTGACAGCTGGGGATCAATTATAAAGGTTATCAAAATTTACTCTTTCAATGTTAAAGATTTAAAATAAATAATAAAAATCAATGGTATTTTAGAGAAATAATAAATAAAAAGCATTTAAAGGTACTCTCACTAAATAATTTTATTTGACCCTAATACTAGCAGCTAAATAATATATAAAAACTTAATGTAAATTATAATATAATATAATTATAATAAAATATAATAAAATGTTAATCATCTTAATTTTTTAAAAACAAACCAGTGATCCATCTTTTAAAATAAAGAAGTTTTAAAAAAATGGTATTTTTGTAACGATAAATTTTACTGGGTTATCCTCATATATAGTACAATCAATAATAACAACAAAAAAAACATTTTAAAAAAATCAAACAATACTTAATGTAGAAGTACCTCTGTTTTCTTTGTGGTGCATTTCAAGGGTATGTTAAATGGCCCAGTCTGAGTGAGGAACTTCACCTCTCCATTCAAATCCTCATTAATCTGTAGAGGTAATCAAAGACTTATTGATCTATGTCTTTAACAGCAAGAGGCAAAAATTACTTAGTTTGAAAAGTTAAATGAAGTTACTTTACTGTTTTTTGAGAGATGTTATTGTTAATCTATTGAAGACAAATCATTAAAGTTGAGCCAAACTGTTTTACTGTTTTTTGAGAGATGTTATTGTTAATCTATTGAAGACAAATCATTAAATTTGAGCCACAATGTTGTAGCATGACCTCACCATGGGTTTAAAGGTTACAGTTAAACTGCATGTCAAGCCAGCAGACATCTGCCCAGGTGGTTCAAAGCTGAAAAATAAAAATTCGATTCTCAATGTTAATCTTTATAATTTTTCTTATTATTTGACTAGGATTATTTTTATTCCATGAAAGAATAACTATAGTTAAGTTAAAAGAAACCAAGTTTGTAAAAAATACAAGGTCATATTATTGAACAGGGTATTTAAAAAAAAAACACGAATCAAAGCTCTTTTCCACAGGAAACACATTTTTCCAATATTCCTATGGGGGCAAATTCTAAAAAAAGCAACACACACTAAGGAGCATTTAAATAATAAAAAAAAGGCTAAAAACGTTTAACATTGTCAACAGAGGGAGGGGAGAGAATAAATTACTCACTGAATTTTAATAAAATCTTTCAACAGGTCAGTGATGTCAACAAATTTGATGTAATTGACAGTATATGAGACATTGGTCAGCTTCACTGTTTTTTTGTAAGTTTTGCCAACATCAAAGTCCTTCAACACAAGAATATGGTTAGAAATTCAGTTTCAGAATAAAATTGCACTATAGTTTACATGTTATTTATCTCCATTATAATTAAAATAAATACAATAGATTTTAAAAGTATAATGATAACAATTTAAAATAAAAGAACAAAATAACTCACTTTGAAGTGTATGACATCTGGTTTACTGTAATAGGAGCATCCGGAAAACTCTCGACCTGCTGCCTTTTGGGTGATCACAATTCCCTCCCTTGTTTTATCTAAGGTCCTTTTGAGGATTTCCTGGAATGTGAAGATTGATTAAACTCATAAAACGAAATAAAATTTTAAAATTAGTCCAAATTAATGATAATCTATTCATATTTTTTTATTATAGTTTCCTCCCCTAATTATGAATAGTCAAAATCTTGATAATCAACAAAGTGTCATTAAAAATAATGTATGCTAAGCAGATGATTTCTTAACCCTTTGAACCTGCAGCACCGCTTTATCAGTCCGAGTCTTAAATACAAGTTGAAATACTAGCGATAATTCATGTTGTTAATTGAAATAATGAATTAATCTTGTTAAATTCATAGTCTTTATTTTTTTTATTGAGAGTGTTGTGCATACATTTAACTCAGGAGCTCAGGGGCATAGGGATTTAAGGTTTAGGAGCTAAGGGTTCAAAGGGTTAATGTCTCAAAGTTATAAAAATCTGTTGTCAAAACACTTTTTCTTCTAACCTTTTCCATTTTACTTTTACCAACAGGCTTGCTGAGAAGTTGATCGTTATCTTTTGGAACTTTATAAGGTTTTGTTTGCTTGTTCCACAAACCTTCAAACTCTGGTTTTTCTAGGCTGACCTGTTTCTCTGCTGTAAAAAGAAAAATGAAAATCATGACTGATTTACTGTAAAGTCACAATGTTTAATCTACTTTATTTCTAAAACAAGTATTAAAATGTACAAGAAAAACAAATACTTTTTAAACCATTTAACATAATTTAAAGCATTTTTGCATTTTTCTTAAACTTAAAAAACATTGTTTTTCTTGACTTCACCAGAATTGATTTCTAATGTACAAGAAAATTACCCTCTTCTTCTTCTTCATCTTCTTCAGATTCTGATGATATGGGTTCTTCTACAATTGGAGTGTCTTCCATAGCTGTGGCTTCATCCAAAACTTCCTCATCCACTGTCTTTTCATTTTCTGTTTCTACTGTTGGACTTGTACTGAGTTCCTCCTGAAGACAGAATGTGTAAATATGAGAATATGTAAATATGTAAATATGTGAATTTGTAAATATGAGAACAAATATGAGAATATGTAAGAATGAGAACATGTAAATATGAGAACATGTAAGTATGAGAATATATAAATATGAGAATATGTAAACATGAGAAAATGTAAATATGAGAATATGTAAATATACGAATATGTAAATATGGGAAAATATTAGAATATGTTAATATGAGAATATGTAAATGTGATAATGTGAATATAAGAAAATTAAATTTGAGAAAATTTAAATATGAGAATATGTGAATATGAGTATATGTAAATATGAGAACATGTACATACTTCTTTGTATTTGCAATGTATATTTGAAATTTTTAAATTTATAAGCAGTTTGAACAAAGCTGTTGTGAGCTATCTTTCTCTCACTTTTATATGACCATAACCAGCACGGACAATTCACTTTAGCCAAGCAGACTCCAACAAGATTCCCTTCCCTGTTGCCTGCTGCTAAATGTGGGTCCCTCAGTGCACTGCATCACCTGGCTTATGTGGGGAGGGGTTTGGTCAAGGAGTGACCTACTTCTACACTTGTTCTACAAGAACTCTAAATCTAGAAGACTTTTATAGTGTATTGTCATTTCAATTTAAGATTAATTAACAATATGAGTAAATAGTTTAAAATATTATATCTTTAAATTGAAGTTCAGCTTGCAAATACTTTTAAAATCAATACTCAAATAAGATTTAGCCCCAAACGTCATATTGATTTAGTCATTGAATAATTTGATTGGTCTAATTACCTAAATTTGTCTACAACCAGATCTTCCTTAATCTCCAGCTAAACAACTTTGATATAACCATATATCAAATTTCAAAATAACTTTAATTTTTGAATTATAAATGTTCAAAAAAAGTAAATTACAACAGTATGAATAGGAATACAGTTCAAGTGACTGTTGTTGATGATGTCTTGAGCTTGTTTATAAACATAAGAACAGTCATTGACTACAATTATACAAAGTAACAATAAAATAATAATTTAAAAAATAACAGATGAACAAATATTAGAAAGTGAAAAGTCAACACGATAAAAAAAATTATTTAACTAAAAAACAAGAGATGAAAAAAATATTTTTAAAACCCCATTTTAAGTATACAGTTCATACATGTAAACATATTACTCCATGGTGTAAAGAAAAAATTATTCCAATCAACAATTTTAAAACTGGATAGATAAAAAATTAATCCCACACAAGAACAAACATAAAAAATGCACAAAATGTTAAATAACAAATTTAAAAATGGAATAAATTCTAGCAATATTTAAATCACCAGGACCTCAACACTTGTTTCTGCTCGTGATTGGTCCTCTTCCTTAACAGTCTCCAAAGGAGCAATGTCCTCTTCATCAGCATTGCCACTTACATTGGGTGAAGTCCATTCGTTATTATTAGATCTAGTGAGATGGTGCTAATAAGAATATATATATTTCTCAGAAGCGGATACAAAAAAAAAACAACTAAATAATAATTACATCAAAAGATTTCCTTTTTGGAATGTATCCATTCAATAACAGCTTTATAAAAGCCTAATAATGAAAATAAAAGGTATCAGAGACTTTCATCGAAAACTAAGAAATGTAGGTAATAGTAGGCCTATTAGGTAAATATGGAGGTTTACTCATTTGGCCTTTTTAAAACCAAGATGAAAGGGTACAAGAGTAACCTATTTTAACCAGCTAGAAGAGCCATAAAATACATGTGTGTTATGTGCACCTAGAAAAATGGAAAACCATTTTCAGAACAGCATCATAGTACATTTAACTTTTGAATCACTGTATTTGGTTCTAGATGTCTAAGGACAGTTGATTTCTCAATAATCTCACATACTGGTGTCAAGTATTTATCTTTCTCATATGGCTTGTGTCCTCTTACTGATGCAGTTCTGGAATCAGTAATTCTTTAAGGGGAGCCAACTGTCACTTTGCATTTAAAAAAAAATTCACATTTTCTTAATCAGTATTTCTTGTTTTTAAAATAAAATTGCTAAAAATAACAGGAACCATTACATTTAAAAAAAAAAAGGTACATTTGATTGGATGAATGAGTCAGCCATCACTCAGCATTAAAGCATAATAAACTTTTAAGGGATTAGGCTTATTAAATCATCCCTTATATAGCTCTAACTTCCAAAACTAACAATAATGAATGCTGAACAATGGCTAACTTCCACCCACAGAGGAAAACATTACACCAGGCAAATAACCTTATATCCACTAGGAAAAGCTTTGAAGGCATTTATATTTCTACTTTGATTCTGATTCCATGGAGATACTGGCGCAATCTTCTGCAGAAATTTGTGATAGGTTTTAAACTTTAAGTAGCAAAAACGTTTAGGATAAAATTTAGCTAGTTTGTAATTTAGAACATAACTATTCATAAACTAAATATTCGTAAAATCAAATGTATAGGTTTTAAACTTTAAGTTGCATTTAAGACAGAACAAAAAATGTTTAGGATAAAATTAAGCTAGTTTGTAATTTAGAACATAACTATTCGTAAACTAAATATTCGTAAAATTAAATGTATAGGTTTTAAACTTTTAGTTGCATTTAAGACAGAACAAAAAATGTTTAGGATAAAATTTAGCTAGTTTGTAATTTAGAACATAACTATTCGTAAACTAAATATTCGTAAAATTAAATGTATAGGTTTTAAACTTTTAGTTGCATTTAAGACAGAACAAAAAACGTTTAGGACAAAGGACAAATTTGAGCTAGTTTGTAATTTAAAACATAATAATTAAACATTTACTAAATGTTTACAAAATTAAATGTTTAAACACTTAATTAAATATAAATATAAAATACAACGGACATCGACTAAAAATACTAAGCAGGAAAAGATAATATAGCCATAAGGTTAATACTTTTCTACTACACTGCCATATTTTTTATTTTTAAAATTTATATTAATATGAATGGTTGTGCAGAGGGGTAGCGACCCTTCCCGGCGCCTGGGGACATACTTTCAATTTGGCGCTCCCCTCGGGAGCAAATTTTCGATTTGCACCCCCCCCTCAAACTTTTCATTTGCACCCCCCCCCTCAAACTTTCGATTTGCACCCCCCATCGAACTTTTCATTTGCACCCCCCCCCTCAAACTTTCAATTTGGCGCCCCCCCTAAGGTCGGCGCCCGGGGACATATGTCCCCCCCCCCCGCCCCCCCCTCGCTACGCCTCTGTGGTTGTGTGTCTAGAATCTATTTCTGGTGTTATTTTGATTGTGGATACATTCAAATTCATATCAACCAAACAATGTTTAATGCCAAACATGTATGCAATTAGCTTATACAGTTACATTTAAAAAATTAAATAACTCCTTCAACTAGGTTTTTTAATATTAATATTACAGTAGTAGTGCTCTTCTGAACCTCAAGGTCCATGGCTCAGGTGAAATAGTGTTCACATGTTTCAGTGACCTTGGCATTTGAAGGGATTGTGTGGTTAGCACTATGCTCAGATGCCTTTACTTTCTCTAGCATGAGACAGGTACCCATCAGAGCTGGGTGAACTCAGGGACGTCGAAATTAATAAAATAGATATGTACTAAATTTGCTTAATTTGCTTTTTGTACATTAAGTTGATTACACAAAAATCATTTAACTTTAATTTTAAAACATGTTGTTAAAATAACAAAATGATGTTGGATGGCAAAGTAAAACACATGCCAGCAGAAATATTTGTAAACAAAAGCAATGACAACAAGAGTCAACAGTGGAACAGGTTACCATGTTCGTTTCCAAGTCTTTAAGCATCGTAGTATAGTTAGAGTCAACGGAAAAAGACTCAAATGATTCTTTATCCTCATTTTCTCCAAAACTGTCCGTACAACTACTATATTTTTCATCATATACCTAATCCGAAGTAACAAAACATTTTATAATAACTTCTCATGTTCTGATGAGCTAAGCTAATCAAATTATTACCAGCTTTAAAAATAACATTTACAAATCAATTTCACTAAGCGTTGGGCTCGTTTCATGAAAACCAAATGAAAAACTAGTAACTCTTTCAGGTGATGCATCAGCAAATCAAATTGTTATTAAAACATACATTCTAAGAGATGACTAGAATAAAAAGAGATTAATTAGGTAATCCCCCTTCCAATAAATTTGGTCTTCACCATTCACGAACACGTACATTACTTCCTGTCTGGTTTTTCAAAAGCCACTAAAGCCAAATCAATGGTTTAATATCAAACAGTTTACCACAAGCAAATAACAAAGACAATGGGTTTTAGTGTAGCAAATACGAATGCTAGTGTTAAAAAATATTTCTTACCAAACACTAGCACTGATATTTAAATATAACTAAAATTATTTTTCAACAACCAAAATAAAGCATTTACCAAGGAAATTTTGTATTTTAAGATAAACATTGTTCTTTTAGTACATTTTTAACACTGATTATTTTTATATGAATTCAAAATAGACCCAGTTTTACAATACACAAAAAGCATATATTTTAAAAAGTTCAAATATGTTAACTACTGTTTTAAAAATGAAAATTGTTTAGGTAACCACAAACACCGAAAATGGCTGAATTGGACAAATAAAGAAATGGTTAATTATATAAGTCTTTAATACATACTAATTACCCAAATTAATACAGATATATATTGGCTACATTTCAGTTACATTAAATCCAACACCTTAGGAAAACAGAAGAAAAACAAAAAAAAACACTTAAAGTGACATTTTACATTGAATAAGTTTATTATATTACGTTGTTGAAACATAATTCCTTTTTCAATGAAGTAAATTACTTATGAGTAATTTCCGATGACTGGAAGTAGTAATTTACACTATTTCCGATTTCTCAAAAAACACATATGAATTTATAAAGTACTAATATTCTGCACTATTCTATTCTTTTTTTAATAAGTTTAAGTATGTAACAACTGATTAAAAATCATGTCTATATCCTGAGAAAGTTTTGGGGAGATCACTCCCGCTTTATTATTATTTATGCTCGTATTTGAAAGAAGGCAGAGAATTATTAGATCTTTGACTGACATGTGAAATTTTATTTATCTATCTGAATCAGTACTCAAGTTATAGGCTTTTGAAAAATTGAAAGTAGAATAAGTTCCACTTCTGGTTAAAGGAAATAGCTGAAAAGTTGATACAGAACTACAAATTTGATAAAATACTTGTATATGAAATTTTATCAACCTAGCTATAACGGTACTCAAGTTATTGTGTTCACAGACATACACACACACCCACACATACACACACATGGACAAAATTGCAAAACTATGCTTTTCAGACTCAGGGAAAATCTCGATTTAGATTTTTTGCATGATTATCGCACTTCCTCTATACTTCATATACGAGAAAGTAAAACAAGTTAATAAAAAGTCTAGTGACAATTTAAGCGCAATTTCCTTAATTAATTTTTTGTGACCGAATGAAAGGATATTTTTGAAAACTTTCTTTGGCAATATTGTTCTAAATTATGGCAGGAATCGATTGGTAAATGTTTCAAGTCGCTATGTGGTCTGGTTGCCGAGATATGGGCCAAAAACTGCATTTTTTCGAGGTTTTTTGGCTTTTCCGGGAAATTCTGGAAGGAATTCCGGGAATTTTTTTGGCCCACAATCATCCTCGGAACTTGCTTAACATATTTGCTTTTGGAACTAGTCCTCGATATTGCTTCCTTTAGGAGGAGATACGACTTAAAGCTGCGGACACACATCGGACACACATCCATCCAGAACGAGTTAATAATCGCAATTGTCCGTATGGAAATTGCGCTAAAAAGATAAAGGGGTTACATAAAATTGATCAAACTTACACTTTTTTCATGCTTCTTGTTATCATCTTCCTTCTTATCATCCACAGGGAGTTCAGCAGTAGTTTCAGCAATATAGGTCTCAAGAAACTTCACAGGTTTCTTTTTGATAGGTGCAACTCTCTAAAATCAGAAAATGCTTTTATTGAAAGGTTTTACATGTCAAATTTGGAATACTAAAATTATAGGCCAATGTTAGTTAATCAAAAATGATTGTATTTAGTAATTTATGAAATAATTATTATCAGCCAATTTTAAAATGTTACTGCTATAAACTGGCATTTTTGCAGTATCCTACCAAATGCATTATTTAACTTTAACAAAATATCTAACATGCTTTTTCAATCTCCTTGACAGTCTATTCAATAAATTGTCTCCAAACCCAACAGTCTTAACACATTTGTTTGTTTTCACAGTTTTACGGCGTTAAATGTGTACTACCTTTTCCTTTTCACGCTGTGGCCACTCCCACAAATATGGCTGCTGCTTCTTTTTCTTTTTTAAATTTTCTTCTTCCCTCACAATCTTTTTCACTATTTCAACTTTTTTAACTTTTTGTTCAGCTTCAAACTGTCTATAGATGAAATGGAAAGTTTTTAAATTGAACTCCCCTCTAAGGGTTTTTAAAATGTACAAAATAACTACACTTCATCTATATACAATTTTAATAATTTGTAAAGTTATAGAAAATTCATGTTAAAATGACTTTTAAAACAGAATTTAACCTTAAGGGGGGGACCAGTACTTAAAAATCGCATTTTTGTTATCTTTTTGCCTATGTATATTTATTAGTCTAATGCAACTCTAACATCCTATGAATGACTTGAACTAATCTATTGTACTAAAAAAATGTGTTGAAATACTTATTTTAGTGTTTATAGATGCCTAGTTTTGATAACATTTTATTTTTTACAAAAATAGCCATTGACACTTTTCGGCCTACTCCAAATTTTCTAAAGAAGAAATCTCAAAAACTGTCTTACAGAATACATTGAAACTTGCACAGTCTTTACAATATAGGTTGTTCTGCAAACTGATAGAAGCTTTTAATGATACCTTTCTTTGTTTAATTTTTATGGTTGTTTAAAGTTCATGTCTCTCCACAAGGGCTCTTTTTTTCTAAGTGACGTCTAAAAAAATTCATATTTTAAAAAGTTTGTGTTTAATCTAAATATCCTTCTATCAGTTTGTTCTGTAACCATTGCTAAATGTGGGTTTTAATTTATGTATTATTATGTCTTATACGTACTGAGATTTTTAGCATACAAAATTGCATATAAAAATACATATAAACTCAACTTTTTGGGGTTCAACATTTGTTCTCAACATGTTTGAGATATGTTATCTTTAAAACATATTAATATCTTTGTTTTAGCTATGTAGACAATGTTCAATTGCTGATCTTTAATAAAATAAAAATTAAGTACCGGTCCCTCCTTAATAAAATGTATATTATTGGGAACCTAACTTGAGTTAGGAAAGTAAAAGTGGCTGGGCAAAGTTCTGACCATACAACATGGTCAGTGAATCAGATAACTCTACTTCATCTGTCACATGGTAACCTAATCTAAATAGGTACTTTATATTTTTTTAAAAATACCATAAAAGAAGATAGAAACTTACTGTCTGATTTTCTCAGCTTCATTTCTTCTTTTCTTTGCCAGCAAAATTTCCTCAGCATTTCCTCCTTCAGCCTCAATTCTCATCCTCTCCTCATATTCAGACATTTTTTCCTCTTCATCTTTGGCATTTTCCCTTGCTTTTATTGCACGCAAATTATCCTAGTCAATGAAAGAAAAATCTAATTATTTTCATTAATAAAAAAGATTTTAAAATTGTGAAAATATATCATACAGATGATATCATTGGGCATGATGAGACTCGACAACTGGGGACAGCAACTCTTTAGGAAAGACAACTCCAAATTTAAAAAACTGCAGCCTCATAGTTTGTTCTTGGTTGGACAAAGGCTAAGGAAGCAAATCGAATAAGTGAAACAGGCTGAAATGGGAGTCAACAGCCTATATGGTGCATAACCAGTTGACACATATACTTAATTGTGTTGGAGGGAATCCACCACTAGAATTAAGAACGAAGAAGATCATACATACTTTAAGAGTGAAAGATCATAAAAAAGGATGAAATCTTTTGTTGACAATTTAACCTCTGTAGGTAATTTGGTATCCATGTTTATTTATAACATAGATTATTGTCACAATATAGATACAAAATATGTGACCTTGGTCTAATATAAATTATGGTAATTATGGAAATTACAGATAAGACATACAGGAAATTTATTAAACAAATTGAAATGAGTCAAACAAATACAAAGAAATACTTTTGGGTCACTCAGCTAGGAAAGAAATTTAAATATGGGTCACTTTTTGAAAAAGATGTTTCAACCTCTTAGTAAGTCACTAGTCTGAAACTAACTGATCAGCTAGGCAAACATGACTAAATGTCTTACCCTGTTGTGCGAAATATCTTTTTTAAGTTTTAAAAGCATTTCCATCCTTTTATTCATGTCAACTTTGTACCTTTCAGCTTCCTCATCTTGTCTTTTCTTGAGCCTGGAGAATGTAATTAGATACATTTAAATGGGTAACAAGCAAATTATTCTCTTCATCACGATGTATAGTTGAGCTAGAATAGCTTCATCATCATCATAATCTTAATTGTGGGTCACAGGCAAAGAATATGCCACAAACATAACTATCCTGTGTTGAACAATACATTTTTTTTAGCTTCATGCTTGTTTGACCAAACAACTTTTCTATTTAATTTGGAGTCCTGGGCCTATCAGTTCTACACTCATTCATAAACCAAAACAAACTTACAAAAAAAAAAGTATTCATAAGCAAAGTTAAGAGTATGTGGCATTAAGTAAATATGTATTTTAATAAAAAGAATAAACAATAAAGAATAAATAACAGAATAAAAGCTTACTTAGCCATTGTCTGGCTCAAAAACTTGTTCACTTTGTTATGGCACTTTTCTGCTTCTTCAACAGCTTTGTGGTGTCTTCTGTCTAATTCTTCTTTCATTTGAAGTTTTAGTCTACAAAATAAAATTTCTAAATATTTATCTTATCAAATCAACAATCAAGATTAAAAGCTAAGTTTTTAATAAAACTTTAAATTAGGAATTGTACTGATTTATAACAAGAAAATAAAGTAAAGAGATAGGGAGAGTTTAAAATCTTCCAAAGAGTTATGATTAAGCCAGATTCAAGATGGTGCATTTTTGAAACTGTTGACTGTAAACGTTATTAAAAGTAGGGCTAAAAAACTGTTTTAATGTTTCCTACAACTGAATAGTTAGCTTATTAATTGTGTTTTATATTCTATGGTATATATATCATTTTCCTATCCATACTTTTTTTTAACTTTTTAAGTTCGTGTCAGCTTAATTAGATTATATTAAGTAAATAACAATGTCTTTATCAGGATATAAAACAATCTAATAATTCTAGTTATGGTTAAATTATTAGTACCATATTCTTTGTCTTCATTCAATGTAAAAGTTAACGGAATAATAATCTTCAAAAGTAAAACAAGGAAAAACTCAAATTGCAATTACTTTTCATCCTTCCTTTTGTTGTACAAACTTTGTTTGACATACAGCTCTTCCTTCTGCAATCTCACCATAGCTTGCTCAGTTTTCTCTTGGTTTAATTTTTGCTCTTTTTGAAGGAGCTCATCTTCAGCAAGCAAAAATTTGCCTCTTTCAATTTCAGCCAATGCTAGCTCAATCCTGAAATACCAACACATTCTTTTTTACTTTCTCGTATATACGTAGTAAAGAGAAAGTATTGTAATCGTGCAAAAAAAAAAAAATCGAGATTTTTACAAATCTCGACGTTTTACACCTCACTGATACGGAAAAACATAATTTTGCAATCTTGTCCGTATGTCTGTGTGTGTGTGTGTCTGTGTGTGTGTCTGTCCGTGTGTAAACACGATAACTTGAGTACCGTTACAGCTAGGTTGATGAAATTTCATATATAAGTATTTTATCAAAATCGTAGATCCGTATCAACTTTTGAGCGATTTCCGATAACCGGAAGTGGTACTTTTCCTACTTTGAATTTTTTAAAAGCCTATAACTTGAGTACTATTTCAGATAGATAAATGAAATTTCACATGTAAGTAAAAGATCTAATTCTCTACCTTCTGTTAAATTTTGAGTAATTTCCGTTGACTGGAAGTAGTAATTTACGCTACTTCCGATTTCTCAAAAAACTAATGTAAATTTTAAAAGTACTAATAATATTGCGCACCATTATGAACATCTTTATTCGGCGTTCGGTTGGTGCGCAATACTTTTTTCTATGAGATTCTATTCTATTTTAAAAAGTTTAAGTATTTAAAATGGATTAAAAATCATAACTATATCCCCAGTTACCATCCCCTGTTGTTTTATATAAGAATATTCAAGAAAGTTTAGGGGAGATCACTACCGGTTTATTTATACAATGGTTTAAATAAAAGTGAATTTTCTGAAGTTTAATCTAGCTTTGATAGATAGCTGGAAAGACAAAGCTTGGTGTTAGTACTAAACTACCAGCCCATACTTAGACTATAGGGTATACCAGTGTTCATCCAGCTCTAATTGGTACTTGGCAGCAACAATAGATAACAATGGTACCAAATTAAACTCTTTCACATCTAAAAGACTTTTCTGATGCACCCAGTAAACCAGTAAGTAACTTGATGGTGTGGTTGATTGGTAGAGCATTTGGCTGCTAGCCTGAGTGTCTCAAGTATGGACCTTTGTCCCTGAGTCCTACCCAGCTCTGATGGGTACCTGGCTTACTTTGGGGAAAGTAAAGGTGGCTGAGGATAGTGTTGACCACACCACCCCTTCATATACTGAGGTAAAAAAACATATGAATTCTACCTCTTATGCCCAATGGATCACTAGGTCTTTAGAGGATTCTTTACTTTACAAGTTTTACATCAAAAAGTCACAAAACCTAGCTTCTGATTAAAAATCTAGAGTAAAATCTTGACATCAAATACAGGTTCAAGTCAGTAGAATGTCCCTGAGTCCACCCAGCTCTGATGGGTACTTAACTTACATTAAGGAAAGAAAAGGCAGCTGGGCATAGTGCTGACAATGACTATCTCTTCATTTGCCAAGGTCACAGAAACAGGTGAACTCTACTTCACTTGTCCCACAGACGGTCAGGTTTGAAAGGGAACTTTACTTAATTTACTTACTTTTGGTAAAATTAAAGAGATAAATAACAAGAAATATGTTGTTATCAATTTAGGGAGTAAAACTTAAAAAATAGATTAAATGTTACATAAAATAAACCCCTGTTCTTATAGACAACTTTCAACTTACTCAGCCTGATCTAGTCTCTCAATGATTATTGCTTCCAGCTTCTGCTCTGCCTCTAGTTCCTTGCATGTTTTTTCATGAGCAGCACAAATTCTGTCTGCTACTGGTCTAAAGTATAGAATAAAAAACTAAATACAAGGCAACATATGGAAAAAAACAACTTTGTAGTGAGTAAAGAACTTGACAAACAAAGCAGAATAGTAATAAAGAAAGAATTAGTTGTTTAGATCCAAACAAAAGAACCTGTTTTGTTCATTGCTGTCTTTGTTTATTTCTGTAAATAGTTTATCCCTCTCATCTTCCAGAAGTTGAATTTTACACCTGCATTTTTTCAATTCTTCCCTAGAATAGACAGGTTAGAAATTTTAACTTGAAAACTGATTTCACTTGATAATTTAAATGAAAATAGATCTAAAGTTTCTTTTAAAAAAAAAACAACTCATTAAAAAAAAATTAAACATGTTTATATTAAACTTTAAATTATAAAATGTCTTTCCTGGATTCATTGTAATAAATAACTAACTGTTTTTATTTATATATTTTATTTATAGACTACACTAATTAATAAAATATATACTATTAATAACATTAATATATACAAACTATCACATTAAAATATCACATTAATAAACTTTATCAATATCAAATAAGAATGTCATTATACTTTGTCTCTAAACAGCACAAATTTAAATGTCTTCTTTTAAGTGAAGAAGAGTAGCCGATTTGATAAATGAATTGTGATCAATCATTATGGTAATGTTTGCTAACTGTTGTAAACTGAGAAAAAATCTAAAAGTAATAACTAAAAAAAAGATTGGAGGACTTTTGGAAAAAATGTCCATTGTGATACCTTATCCTGTCTGCTGTATACTGAGCTAGTTTTACATTCTCTAACAGCTTATTCAAATGGCTACGTAGTTGTATCATACGAATTTGCTCATGCCACATTATCTTTTCTTCAGCATTTTCAGGAAAGGGGAGGCTAGGTCTGAAATTAAAGTAACTACATTTTAAAATAGATATTTATATTTATTTTATTACTAAGATAAAATAATTTTTTTTTTCAAAAAGGTAATATAGAGAAATAAAAATATAATGATTATAAATAAAGCTTTGTATTTATCAGACTGTTGATTAATAGGCATACCTTGAATCATTTATTTATCCAATCTAGGAACTATTTATGTCAATTTAATGCATTTTGGCATAATTTTTATCTATTAGGGGTCATCCATAAATGACGTCAAGCTTTCTTTGATGATTTTTACCTCCCTCCTTCCCTCCGTTACAAAAAGCCAGACCCCCCCCCTAAAATGATATCACACCTCAGCCTACAACCCCCCCTCAAAACTGCAGTTGAATTTTTTTTATAACATCAATATTTATCTAAAATCTTGTCTGCACTCTGTCAAAATAGAGTATATTAATCAATTCTTTTAGAATTTATTAAAACAGTTTTCTAAAACGCAAAATAACGTCTGAAATTTACTTTCAAACATTGCTTTTTTTATAATGCAAAAGTGTGATGTCACAGCATCTGAACCCCCCCCCCCCTCTCATCACACACCATCACAAAATTACGGCCCCCCCCTCCACCTATGAGTGTGATGTCATTTAGGGACGACCCCTTATATAGACTGATTCACTATATTTTAAGATAATAGTCATAAAAATATTACATCTGGAAATTTAGTATGCTACTTAATTATTTTAATAACAAGTAGGCTAGTTTGAAAAGTTAAAAAGTTGAATGTATACTATAAGTTCCAACAATATAAACCACTATAGTCATTATTTGGCTGGTGGTTTAAAATAGAAAGTAAAAAATAACAACAAACAAAAACTTACTCAATCACAGCTTCTGATTCATTTTCACTGTCACTCATGTTGTCATCATAGTTAATTATTTCCTCCTCCTCATCCAAGTACCCCATCATCATTTTAGCATTTTCTGTATATTCCATTTTTGTTTGAATTTTGAATAGGTTTAGTCTTTACTTTCGTCCACAGTAATACAGTTTAGTATTACTCTTAGAAAAAGAAAGGAATTAATGTAAAATAATCTGCATATATTATATAGTAAAATATATAGTAACTGAGTTTTAAATAGGCCTGTCTATTGAATAAATTTATTGTAGCCTAAGCCTTAAGATATAAAAATATAATTATTTATTAATTATTGCTAGTACTAGTAGTAGTGATTCAAATCACAATATTGTGACAATATGCTTGTATCAAAGCCATATTGAGTCACCTTTCTTTCAAATTACTAGCCTCTGCCAATTTTATGTAGCTAAAACGATAGATTACCAAAAATTAATAGGCCTATCCTATTCACTATTCTATTGAGTATTACTATTGAGTCTATTGTTTACCAGTTTAAAAGGCCTATAGTCCTATATAACTATAGTAGATCAAAAAGTAAGTACAGAAAGTAGTAAGTAGATCTGTAATTACTAATTACTTACTAATTTAGTAATTTAATTAAAAAAATTAGGCTACTAAACTTACTGTCACTGTCTTCTTACTAACTATTACTAAGTATTAGTAAGTAACTAACTAAACTAATTAACTAATTAATTTTACTGTAAAAAAAATAAAAGTATAAATTCAATTGTAAAGTAGGGCTTTTATTTAATTGCATTTGAAGATTGATTTTCATTTCATAAATACTGATTAAATACATACTAGTATTAAGTAGATCTATATACTATATAGATAATTAAGTGAAATGTTAATCTTCAAACAACTTTAAAAACAAACAGAAGGAAATTGTGGTGGGTTCCATTTTGTTGCCTCTTGACAACGGATAAATAAAAAAACTTGAGTGGTTTTTCTTTTCAAAACACTTTAGCGGAAGAAAAAATATTCCAATAAAAAAATAGCCTAATGAAAATATTATAATCATATTATTATTCATTGTTTTTTTTAAACTGTTTTTGCAGAATCAAAGAATTCAACAAGTCCAGCTAAAAATGGCAAACAATGCATTTTACAATCTTTTTCTTTTTGGAAAAAATAAAATCTAGCTAGATCCAGAATCTAGATTTAGCATTTTAGGATTTTCTTTATTTTTTGGCTTTTGTTTGGGCTATTGAATATTCGAGTAGATTCTACAATAAGTTGATAAAAATAAAATTATAATTCATTTGTTCACTTTATTTTAATAATTTTATTTTTATTAGACATATAGATCTAGATCTAGATTGAGTTTATATGCCCCGACCAATATAGATTTTAGATCTAGATCTAGAGACTACCATTTTTTGAAGTAACCATAAAATTTTATCATACCTAGACATTTCCGGTTCTTCTTTTTAAAGTTCAAGGTCTTCTCTAACAAAATGGCAGCCCCCAGTAAAAGTTCGGAACCACAACAAATGGGAAAGGGGATTAAATTCCTCTTTGGTGGCTCGGCAGGGCAAGTGATTGCTAATTTTATTGTAGAACGTAGTGAATTTATGCATATAAGTATTTTAAAATTGTTTTAAAACATTTAATTTGTTTAGAATTACATTTTTGCTTACTTTTTTAAAAAACTTTTTATGTCCTTGACTGCACAACTTATGATGTGAGATTGGAGAGTTGTGTAATGAGTAATGATGAGTAACAGTAATGTGTCAGTGTAGACGTAGAGTGTAGAGTCAGTAGAGTACTAGATCTAGTGAGCAAAGTCTGGCTAGATTTAAATTATAATTATCTACACTACTGATTTACTCAAATCTTCTGTAGTCTCTTAGACTAGACTCTTAGTCTGGTTGGTAAAAATTTAGAGAAAACCCATGATATTTCATTGTATCCACCGCCAACCAATCAAACGCGCGCTTTCAACGCGTTTTGGTTGGCGGATGACGTCACGCGACCCGTAAACACGGCGTTTTTGGAGCTAAAAAGGGCCGAAAAAGCCATTTTTTCTATGTGTAGTTCGGATTTTTTTACGTTTTCTAAAATTACTTTTGAATATTCACATCACACAAAGTAATCCCAAAGAAAGCACAAAATAAAATCCGTTAGAAAAGCATCACCATGAAATTTGAAAACCACAGTATGTCAACCAGCCATCTTTGGCTCGATCTAAAGGTCATTCTTTAGCCTACACATGTGCCTTGCCAATAAATTTAGTTTCTGATGGTACACAACATTTAGATCAATATATTAATTAACAAACTAACCAAATTCCAACATTCTGTCACTCTAATCCTAAAATGAAACAGAATTTGAAGCACAGTGATCTAACGAATAAATCCCACTCTAAGTAAGTGTCGCAGCTTTGATCCAAGATACAACCGTAGTGTGTAGTCGTGTTGTGAGTAAACTTGCACGAGATAAAACACCGACCTAGACCTTCCTGGTGTGTATGGCCCCAAAGTTAAATGCTGGGAGTAGGGGAGGGGAATTTAACACCAGAATAGATTTTTTTTTTTCAATAGTTAGGTCACCAGTAGTTCACGCATCTTAACGGGGGTTGAAAGTGTAACTTTAAATTGAACTATAAGGCAAAAGGTGGAGGGTGGTGTCATTTAAACGACGGAGCTATATTTCTAGTTGAAGAATACGGGGAAGCCGGCATTTCATTATTGTCATTGCTATCGAGTACAACCCTTTATTCTAGTTTAATGCACGACCAGGCTACTCAATACGAAATCTAAAAAAGGTCGTTGTGCTACCATGCAAAAATAGCCTAATATTTCTACTGAATGGGGTAGGTATTTGACTTTGTTTATTTAAATGCAGGTCCCATTAGCCTAAACATATTTGGATGCACATTTTTGTTATATCGTAAGGATTAATTTTATAATACATTGCATATATTCTGGCAGTCCTTCAAGTATTAGTAGTTATTGGACTATCCATAACTTGTATTTCAAAGATTTATAATGAGCGGGATGCACTCGATGTTTTAAGTGCTACATTCGGTAGCTGTTACTTTGTGCATGACAGCATCCCAATAGTTCACTGTTAATAATGTAAACTGAGCTTGACGAGACTCCCATCAGACTCCCATCGCCAAGCAATCGTATGATGATAGACCCAGCAAGCATCACTCGTTAAATTCGACAACATGGCTATACCAGTCCTTGATTATTTTCATTACTGCCTTCAAACGCCTAGTTCTTGGTTTTAAAAAAAAAGTCTCCCCCCCCCCCCCCCTCTCTTCACGCTTGCGCCGACGTCATCATAGACCAATACCACGGTGCATTTTTTTCAACGAGTATAACACACCCCCCTCTCCCCCTCACAGCAAGCGCCAACAACGGTCACCCAAGGCCAATAACACGAACCACGGAGGATTTTTTTTTCCAATGAGTATGTACCCTACCCACCCGCCGCCTTTCAGCATACCGCTAGTCTTTACAAACGGCAGGGTTCGTGCGGCCTCCTGAAATTCCAGGAGGTCCTGGAAAACTCCTGGAATCTTAAAAAACGTAAAAATCTCCTGGAATTCTCCTGGAATTTGAAAAAATATAAAAACCTCCTGGAATTCTCCTGAAATTTTAAAAATTCATGAAGTTTTATTAACCCGCGGCGCAAAACCCGACCGAAATTATTTTATTTTGTTCCGCCAATAATTGAATAGTAGTTTTTAAATGGGACGAAAATAAAAATAAACGCATCGGCCGTCGTCCGACTGAATCGCACTGCCGTGATCTACACATCGTGTGGCACAGCCGAGTGTGTGGTCACGTGACGCTAGGCGATTGACCCGATTGGATGATACTATAAACAATTTCTAAAGATAGATAGGCCTACATGTGTTACCGTGTTTGACTTGTCGGTTTTTGGATTTTTAAAGTTGACAGGCATGTTTCGTAACTTTGTCTTAAATTATTGAAACAGCAAAAACAAGTTGTAGTAGTATTTACGGCTCAGGACTAATCGTCAAAATTAATCTTCTTTAGAAAACCCGGATAGCTGCTACCCGATCAAACAATGCTGATTTGCGTAACGTTCATTATTTTATTTTATACATTAATTTTTCGTAAAAATGGCTATAGAAAATAAATTAAATTTTTCCAGTGGCTCTTTTTTTTCGGTTGACTAAAAATTGTTAATACGCTTAATACTAGCTTGCGAAATCGACTAAAATGGGCTGGGGTGGGTGGGGGAAGACACTGACCATCCTACACGGTATGTAACACCCAACGTAACATCCATAGCTCAACCCGCCCCCACTACTCCGTGCCGTGACGCGACAAGCCGACAATCGTCGCCTTTGATGTTGTGTAACACTCGTACGGTGGTTTCATACCCCACCTCCCTTCCCCTTCACTTTGTGGAGTTGATGTTACTAATCCTTGGGCATAGATCAAGACATCTTGCCAGACTTTTGTCTCTGAAATTACATAATATTCGTCTGACACGTTCATCAGGTTGGCCGACTAGCCTAGCATCATTGCTTTTGGCATCCAAAAATCAATAAAATATCACGAAATGATATTAATTGGTGAAGTCTGCTTGCATTTATACCTCTTTTATAGTGAAAAACTCTTTAAAATTTGGTCCATACCCTCCCAGTATTTTTCCTCTTTCAGGGTCTATCCCGGTTGTCTGAAAAATCTGCTATTTTTTTTAATGACAAAAATCATAAGTTTTTTGTTTATGGTCAGATTTTGAAAATTCAAACTGGTCTGTAGTCAGATTGATAGCCTCTATCCTAATATCATGTAATATGTAACTAATATATATATTGTTTTACTTTTACTGAAATTAAATTTTTGCATTGGCTTAGCTAATTAAATGTATTATTAAGTACACTTTTTTTAAAAATGTACAAATTGGGTTTCTTTTTTGTTTTTAAAATCTCCTTGAATTTTTTTTTAAACTCCTGGAAAAGTCCTGGAAAACTCCTGGAATTTTATTTGAACTTTTGAGCATGAACCCTGAAACGGGGTTAAAAGTTTAACTTTGAGCTCAAGAAGGGGAGAGGGTGGTATTGAAACAATGATGTTCTTTAATATGTTTAATAATACAAATACAAAGTAAAAAATTATACTTACCTACTTCTATAACATCATACATAATTTTATAATTAGCAAATTAATTAATTAATTAAGTCTAATGATAATGAAGGGATATTTATTTTGGTTAAGGCACGACACACAACACTATGCGTGCGTGGTATGTGGCCTGACCGACCGAAAGGAGATTGTTTATATTATTGTTTTGAGTTTATATTTAACTCAATGCAACGAGCCCGCCGGTTGGTTGAGGCCACGCCGGGGGGACGATCTGTCCGGGATTCAAAGGGTCGATTCTAAATATCATCCGTCTGGTTCTTATCTATGCCCAAGTCCTATTTATTTTGTAATTAATAGTTAATAATAATTCTCTTCTGGGAGACGCTAGAAAACAAGCTGTAAACGCGCTCCCTACCATCCCCACCCCTACATGGTCTTAGTGAGCTGTGGTTCACGCTATGTTTACCTTCGTGGAGTCGGGTTTAGTGACGGCTATTTATTAGATAATTTAGTTTGAAACGATTTTAAACGTGGGGGGGGGGGGGTTATGGTCCTTAACAAACTACTTATAGTGTTTTAAAGAAATATTTTCAGTGTCAGCGTTGGTACTGTCGAATTCACAAATTATGAATTACTGAAAAGTAGAAAAAACAACAACTAAATAGCGGCGTATGTTATGCCGCGGGCCGGCTCGTAGTTAATAATAGGCTATCTAATATCTACTTATCAATGCCTAGTTAAAGTTATTTAATATTTATTTAGATCTAGTATCTAGGAAGGCCTATTAATACTTTTTTTGTTATGTTAACTGTGCCATTTAAAAAAAAATTAGTCTGTACAATTGTTAAAACTTAAGCAAAAAAAAATAAAAAAATTAATTTATTTAGGCTAGGCCTACCTAATTAATTATATAATTAGTGAACTGAAAAATTCGACTAGAGTGACTAGAGGTCTATCTTAGTAATTTTTACTGCTCAATAAATTTTTTTTAGTTGTAGGGCCTATTTAAAGGCTGTTTGATTTGTCTCCTATAATTTTTTGTGTTGATGTTCACCATATTTTGGAAGTTTTGTTAAAATAAATTGCATTGATCTCTTCTATTGCTATATATCACTATATTCTAGTACTTACTAGAATCTATTAAGCTTAAAATAAGGATTTTATACTGGGATATCAGTAGGCCTATATGCCATGTGTGAATTTAAACATGACCCAAAAACTCCCATAAAATTGTAATAACTCTGACACAAAATTTTGTTTTTGGATATTTTTAACTTTTTAATTAGGCCGTAATAGTAAACTTTAGTTTACAAGGTCATTTCCACCTACTAATTAAAAAGTAGAATGGCTTTGCAATCTAATTAAGCAGTCTCTTTTATGGTCATCTAAGTTCATGCATACAAGTCTACTCGTTTCAAACATATTTCTTAACCAAATAGGTCTTGTGCATACTGAAATATTTTTCCTCGAACATTGACTATCCCCGTTTACAAGTAGTCACTACATGCAGGTCCCTTTTGCAGCCATTGTTATATTCTTTTCACCCTCCCCTCCCTACTACTGGATGTTGATGCATTTTAATTACAAATAATTAAAGGTAACAATCAATTTATACTGACTGATTAGTACTGCAGACATCATCAGTGTAAAGGTTAATTTGGGCTTGAAACAATAGTAATTTAATTTCATGACTATTTAACAACCACCTGATTTTAATGTTTTTTTATGTCAACTTATAATTATAGGATGGCAGCCACTGTATTTGTTCAACCTTTGGATTTAGTAAAGAATCGAATGCAGCTTAGTGGTAAATACAAGCAATCATCCATATTAGTATTAGATAATGATAAATATACAGTATATTTTTGTGTGTTCTCATTTGATGATAGAATAACCAACATTTCTAATGCAGTATCCACATGTGGATTATCACTTAGACATAGTACAGATTTAAACTGATATGTCTATTAATTATAGTTTATAATCTGTAATGACTTAATTTATGTATATATTATTTAATAATTGGTCAATATAGGAGTTGGTGGAGCAAAGAAACAATATAAAACTAGTTTTCATGCTCTGGCTTCCATCCTTAAGAATGAGGGAGTGTCAGGAATATACACAGGGTATGATATTGTTATCTGTACCTATTTATAGTGTCTCTATTTTATAGTTACCTTGTACATTTGTTAAGTCCATTTTTGAAACAAATTTTTTAGTTTTTAATGATGTAATTATACATTTTTTAAATAATAAAGAAGAAATAGTTAAAATTGATTTTTATATGCCTGAAGATAATTTATAGCTACAGTTCAATTGGTAATAATATCAATAGATGGTCATAGCTTCTAAAGTAATTTGTTGATGTACAATAAGTACATGAATTTTATGGCTCTGTTTTCTGTTGTTTTAAACATAGCTTGAGTGCTGGTCTGTTGCGTCAAGCCACATACACGACCACAAGACTGGGAATCTACACCTCACTCTTTGACATGTTTACAAAGTAAGTTTCCTAGAATAGATATACAAGTATCATCTCATAGAGTAGGTATACTAGTAACTCTTCAGTATGATCAGTTATTCTTCAAGAGAGTACATAAAGTATCATCTCGCAGATTAGGTATGCCTGTATCATCTCAAGTTTCTTCAGCAAGATTTTCCGCGAACTAAATTTTTTTGAGAATATACTTGAGTAGCATTGTATTATCTGTAGCTAAGTTTGCTAAAGAGTAGATATTTATACAAGTATCATCTCTGTGAACTGAATATTCTTATATCCTGCTAAATTATTTTTAAAATGTTTTTAACAACGTAGAATGCCTTTAAACATTGTGTTCTTAACTTTATGTATGTAACAATTTTAGTAATTGACGTCTGATTGGGTTTTTTCTTTTTAGAGATGGGAAACCGCCAAATTTCGTTTCCAAAGCTTTAATAGGTGTTACTGCTGGTGGTATTGGAGCCTTTGTTGGAACACCCGCTGAAGTCGCACTTATTAGAATGACTGCTGATGGAAGGTAAGATTTTAAATTTTGAAAATGTGTTTGTTTCAGTACAACTTGTATTTGCCCTTTTAGTAAGAAAAAATCTTTAATGATGCCAGATACATTTTTAAATTCTAAAATGCTGATAATTTCATTTCTCCAGGTTGCCACCAGAAGAGAGAAGAGGTTACAAAAACGTTTTTAATGCTTTAGCTAGAATTGTCAGAGAGGAAGGAGTTTTAACATTATGGAGGGTAACATTCAATATTACATCGGCATAATATTTACAAGCTCCTCCAATGAAAATTCAGACTAAACTATACCATTTTTAGCCATTGCTTCTTAGGTAGGATAATTTTTGATTCTATATTATCATACACAATTTTAAAAAATCAAACTGAATTTCTAGGGCTGCATACCTACAGTTGGCAGAGCTATGGTTGTCAATGCTGCACAGCTTGCATCTTATTCACAAGCCAAACAGATCTTAGTCTCAACTGGTGAAATCTTTTCTACATTTTAGAACATAAATTTATATTATTTTAAAAATTATTTTATACATAATTGTGTGTTACTGTTTGTGCATATTTTAGTTCCCATAGAATTTTAAAATGCACTGTGGAATGTTACAGGTTATTTCCATGATGGTTTGTTTCTACATTTCGTGGCCAGTATGATCAGTGGACTCATCACCACTGCTGCTTCAATGCCAGTTGACATTGCTAAGACTAGGTTAGTTTCACTTTGGTTCCTAAAGTTAGATTTTTATTAAAGCAAAACATGGCTATTACTTGTTATTTTTTCTTTAGTTCATATGACTATATTTCAGTGTTTACTTTAAATATTTTTAATTCGTTTTTCTGATGGATAAAATTTCTTTTTTAATATAGAATTCAAAGCATGAAAACAATTAATGGCAAGCCAGAATATTCAGGGGCATTGGTAAGTTTTTTTAATTCTTTGTTGTTTAAACTATTATTAATAATTATAGATAATTAGAGTAGATTATTTTTAATAAGATTTTTTTTTCTTTGTGTACATAATAATAAAGCTGTTTCGACAGTGTGTTTTTGATTGATGGATATCATCTTGTATTATAATCCTATATTAGGCACCATTTGCCTCAATCGTTAATTATTTTAACCCCTGCTTATTAAAAGCAAATTTAGTGATCGGGTTAGGGTTTTAGTAATCAATATTGTTTAAAATCACATTTCTAATTGCTTAACAGTTGCACTGAAACATTCAAAAACTCATACTTTTGCTTTAAAATCTCAGGATGTGTTATCTAAAACCATACGTCAAGAGGGTTTCTTCAGCTTATGGAAAGGATTCACTCCATATTATGCACGTCTGGGTCCCCACACAGTTCTGACTTTTATTTTCTTGGAGCAGATGAATAAGATGTACAGACACTATGTGTTGCACGATGACTCAGCCAGCGGTGGATTGTAGTGCTCAGCAGTATTAAATTATTATTGTACAAGTGTACATCTGTAGTATGATAAAACACTTAGTCTTTGGCAGTTTTAGACATTATATTTGTCTCCTGATAAAATCTAAAGATATTATTCATGTTATTGGTTTATAATTTTCCGTGAAGTAAAATGCCAGTCTAATTCATTAAGTCTAGTATTAGTATTAAAAATTGTGTTCTTTTATTGAAATTGAGGCACAAAAATTTGCAAGAATTGTTTTCTTGATTAGATTATACCTTTTTGATAATTTTCATTTGTAATGGCTAATGGAGATTGGAAACATGCTTTTTCAAAGATAAATTGCTTCATAGACAGTCAGTTGGCCTTTAAATAAATTATTCATTAACAGCATCAACAAGACTGATCTCACGGCTGTAAAAAGCTTAATGCTGCTTATGTGGGCTACTGTAATGCTTCTATTTGTAGTCAGAGCTTGTCAGTACTTATTATTAAATCCTTTTTACTGTAGTTTTTTTTTTTTTTTTGGTGGAATTCTATTTGGTCGATATTTTTACACTAAAAGTATTTAATGTTGGTGTAGGATGTTCCCATGTTTATTCAGCTTTCTTTCCATCTTTATATCAATCAGTCAATCAATTCGGAATTAATTTAATCTATCAACCTTTTATTCAGTTTAAAAATATTTTGATTGCCTTCTGAAGATTTAAATTTTTTTTGGATACATTTATAGATTGTATAAATCTTTAAAATCTGATAACATTATGATAACATCCATATTTCAGCAAAATGTCTATGTTTCAATTAAGTTTACTTTTGCACCTTTTTGTTTAGATGTTTTATCTAGGAATTGGAATTAATCAATTTTAGTAAATATATTTCTTATTGAATATTTGGTAAGTGAGATGTTATGTGTGTTGTCTATGTAGCATAATCATTCACTGGCTGTAATTTAGACCAACATATTTTGTGTTTTTATAGAATAACATTTTAAAAATTAACTGCACATGCTGGACATAGAAGCCTTTTTCTCCCATTATGATTTGTCATGAATTTTTTCAAAAATGTGTTACTTTGATTTATGAATTCTTATAAATTTAGTTTTTGTGTTCTTTTTAAATCTGTGATAGTGTTATAAATCTGGCAACATGTTCATCAGGAAAATTATTTTATTTAAGTTTTTCTGTTCATCTGCATAATGTTATTTCTTAGTTTCAAATTTTAAAAAATCCCACCATAATGCTGGTCAGTTCTGATTTTCAATTATCAGGCTGTTCAAAAGTTATTTTTTAATAATATGCATAATACTCTTGTCAATCTTTTAAAAAAAATAAACTTTTGTGTTCTGATTGAAATACTTATTCATGGGAGGTAACCTGCATCATACAGTTGATTAAAAATTAGCTTTGATCTGATTGTTGAATTAATTACACTGGAATCTTATTTATACATAATTTACTTTACTTGTTCCATTTATATCTTTTATAAAAAAATATGTAGGGATAGTATATATATTTTGAAAAATTGTTCAAATAAACTGTTTGTAGCATATTTATCCTACGTGTGTAAATCATAATTTTTTTTTTCAAGTTGAATGAATTGATGTCCAAGTCACTGTATAAATGTTAAATGAGTGAATAAATCTGGGAAATTTTTGTGTTAAGTACAGTCGAATGTAACACATTTTATATAACACCTGAGACAAACTTGGATGAAAACATTTGTTGTGCTTGTATCAGAAAAGTGAGATTTGGAAATAAATTATCAACTAACAGGACATGGTGTTTTTTAAAATTTATTTGAACAAAACTTATTTTATTTTTTGTTTATGCGTGTAGCATGGAGTTATTTTTGTATCATGCTGTTTGCATTAGCCACTGATTTCTTTACAATAACATTCCCCCTCTTCTCCCCCCCCCCCCCCCCCAAAAAAAAACAAGCTAAAATCATCATGATGGGGTAAAACATGCTAGTCCATCAAATAATTAATTTTATTTACAGAAAGTTGAGTAAATGGGTGGTTAAAAATGTGAATAAAAAATTAAAAGTTAAATACATTATATTTAAGTCACTTTGATTTACAATGTACACTAGGAAATGATATGATAAAGATACAATATAATTTAAGAATTTAATAGCTTAAGTGTTATTTTACTGAGGTAAGGAAAACATGAACTCTACTTCATCTGCCCAATGAAACTCTAGGTCTTAAGAGGAACTTGTTATAATATTTGTTATAATTTGGATAATGTACCCTCCTAAAAGAGCAGTGGTAAAACTTATCTGATTCTCGGTATTGGAAGAGGTGGTGTGGTCAGCAGCTTTGACTTTCATTGTTTCAAGTCAGGAACTTGCCAGGGATGCATGAAACTCATAAGGTCCTAAGGGCCCAGAGAAATAAACTTGCTGGGGAGTGACCTTGTGCCAATTAACCCCCCCCCCCCCCCCCCCCCACTATCCAAATTGTTACATAATATTATATTGTAAGAAGAAAATCAAAATGCAGAAAAAAGTGAATGAAAAAATGGAATCAACAATTACATCACAATTTAGCCTACATATGGGGTATATCTATATATATATATCTATATCTATCAATATAATTATATATATACATATATATATATACATACATATATATATATATATATATATATATATATATATATATATATATATATGAATATATCCATATCATACTTCTGTAGATAACATGTGTCTGTTACATAATTAAACCAAGAGCAGCCTGGTCAAGCTTTTGATGCTGGCCACCACCAGACCAGCTGCCAACACTGTGAAGATCCCCCCAGCCACGTACAGGGCAAAAGAATAGTTGAGGTCGTACTTGTAGTAGCCATCAGAGGGCATCTTCTGCTTGCATTCCACCCCAAACAGTATGCTGGCTATCACTGTTATCACGACTGAAATAAAATTCAATCCAGTCCACGTTTACATTTTTATAACAGTTATTTTACCATAACTGACTTAGGTAACTAATATTTTGATTATCAAAAACAAAATTCGAATTAAATTAACCTCAGAAATTAAATTAATTTAAAAAAAAAGTTAATTCAAAAACTTGTGTAGCCAGTTTTTCGTAGTTATCTGTTGGGATCAGAGGCGTAGCGACCCTTCCCGGAACCCGGGGACAAACTTTCAATTTGGCGCCCCCCTCGGGAGCAACCTTTCAATTTTCAAATTGCACCCCCCCCCCCCTCAAACTTTCAATTTGCATCACCCCCACATATATTTTTTATATTATAATGCACAAATGCAGCTAAAATGAGATAATAATTTGTTTTTCCAACCCATTTTGGCGCCCCCTAAGGTCGGCGCCCGGGGACATATTTACCCCCCCCCCCCTTTCGCTAAGCCTCTGATTGGGATTATGGGCTTAGTCTGAGACGTTTTGTTTGTGCGAATGTGGGTGAGAAATTCCACCCCTATTTGGTAATCTGTGACATTGAGTTAAGTGGGGGGGGGGGGGGAAGAGAAATGACAACCAAATTAGGGATGTTAAAAATTACGAATTACTTATTTTTCCCTAGACATGTATACTAGGATACATGTCGCAAGTGTAAGCGCGATTCAGTCTGCTTAATACTGACCTGCGGTGAGAGCGAATCCGACGCAAACTACGACCAGTTTTTTGTTGATGTTTTCGTTTTTGATCACGTGACGAGTATGGAAACAGCAGGTGATGAAGGCGACCAAAAGCATCGCCGATGTGCTGACAGACAACACCCGGACTGCTTGAAGGGAATCTGGCAAGGGAAACAACAGATAATTTTCGTCTTTATATCTAGTCATGTTCAGAGTTGTCTGTCTTTAAGTTTAAGGGTTTATCACACGTGAAGGTTAAAAGGCAAGTTTCACCAAAACGATGGTACACTTTGGAGGGGGAAGGGGGGTAACTTTTAAGACAGTTTGCCAAAGGGTTGTGTGTTAAAGACTTTGGGGGGGGGGGGTGTTAAAAATGTTATTAGAGTAAGTACTGTAGATCTACAGTCCAGGGGCAGACACAGTCATTTTATCTTTCCAAATATATAGGGTATCCTTTATATAGTTACTATGGCAACGGACTTGGAACGAATTAATTTTATAAATAGAATACTGGTAGGTGTATATACGGGGGTGTATTATGTATTGGCCAAATAAAATGAGAAATCTCTACAAGGGGAACAAATTCCAGACATCCATTTTCGTGCTCTACAGAGTTGCCTGTCTTGAAAGATTTCACTTCACCTGTATTTAGGTTAAAAAGGGGACATTTTTGGGTCAATAGAATAGGGGGTTACCAAATATAACGTCACACTTTTTAACTGTCAACCTGCCCCTTTCCGTCGTTATAGAAAGCCAAATCCCCCACCCCAAAAATGACATCACACCTCAACCTACCCCCCCCCCCTACCAAGTTGCTGTTTTAGTTCTTTATAACATCGATTTCTCTCTTTGAGTAAATTAATATATTTACTTTAAAATTTAATGCGAAACGGCGACTAAAATAAATTTTCTCACACCACTTTTTGGAATACATAAAGGTGTTGTCAAACATTCTGAAACCCCCTCACTCACTAACAGTGGCGTAGCGAGGTCGGGTGTCACCCGGTGCGGCACTTAATGGTGTCACCCCCCCCCCCCCCCCAGAGGCGTAGCGACCCTTCCCGGGGACAAACTGTCAATTTTTTTTATTTGCACCCCCCTCCCTCAAACTTTCGATTTGCACCCCCCCCATCAAGTTTTTCTCTATATATTTTGCTATTTTTTGCCTTGGTGTCACCCCCCTAAATGGTGTCACCCAGTGCGGTCCGCACCCCCCGCCCCCCTCGCTACGCCTCTGCTCACTAATATCCGAACCCTCCCCACTCTTCTATAGGAGTGTGACGTATATGGACGACCCCAAAAAGACTTAGGATTAAATAATAAGTAACATAGTCGAAGCTCTGAATACTGGAAGAGGATGTAACAGTCTTAAGTAACAGTTCCAGCCTGCTGACAATAAAAATAAAATGGCTACAGTCTAGCAGACTCACCGGGTGTCTCCTTGGGGCTGATGCTGGTACAGTCTCGCACGGAGCTGGTGCTGGATTGGGTGGTGAAGGAGCCGCAGTAGATGAACAACCCCACGATGACTCCCGGGGTGGACAGCCATCCTGGTGTTGCTATAGCAACGATCTTCGCGGAAGTAAATAAAAAAAATAAGATTGCTTAAATTGGCGTACACTTCCATACTTAATAGTTATAGGGTATGAGGTAACACTTCTTGATGCTAAACCATGAGTTCTTAAAAGAAGGATCGACCACCCAAATATGTAGGCATTAAACTGCTTTGAAATTATAATTATTCGGGGGGGGGGGAGGAGGGCCGGCGGACATTGATAAATTAGGGCCTATATTTTTTTTCCAATTTAGTCTGGGTAGGTGGGGAGGGGAGGACTCTCTTAAATCTATATCTAAATAATAATATCGTTTTAATAAGTACTAAATATTCTCGAATTCTGCGCAAAGTAGAGAGTTTTTTTAAAGTTGATCCTTCACCAATTATGATAATAATAGACACACAAATCAAATAATACGCAAGATAAAAAAATATCAGCAAACTAGAAAAGTAAAAAAAATAAAAAATAAATCAGCAATACCTGACACACACAAGCGACGGCAAAGATAACGACAGAGACAGCGACGACTTTGGTACGCTGGGCTATGACGTAAGGAGTGAATGTTGCCATTTTCTTCTGAAGCCTCAGTAACACACGATTAAGCTATTCTGTTCATCCCCGGTTTCTATTATAAAACACACGCAACGATTTTGCACCTGCTATATGTCTATGTATGATGATTATGTTATGTACCCTTATCAATAGCTAACTTATAACGTACAATTATTATTATTACTATTATTTATGTTATGTAACATTAAACCATGTCCGTGATTTGTCAAACCTAAGGAGCAAACTTGTGAACAATTTTGATCAATTCACAAATCAATAAAACAAAACCACTGACTGTATAGTTTATCCAAACACGATAACTATTGTTTTAAAATCCAACTAAATATTTGAATGCGGTTTTAACGCCAAAACAATAAATACAAATCCAGCATGAAAAAAAAAAGAAATAACGCCCAAATCGTCAACAAAAATCTCGGTGTTCATACATCAGACTAAAGTAAAACAGGTGTGTACGTAATGATTGGTTCGTTAAAATAAGGTGTGGCGGTGGTAATTAACCTTTTGACATTGGACGCCACACACAGGTAAGCCTATACCAAACACCAGTGAGGGTCGTCCATAAAAGACCACACACACCTAGGATGGGAAAATGAATTTCAGACTTTGTGACGTAACGTCTCGTGGGTGGGGGGGGGGGGATGGGATGGTTGTAGAGTGTGTGTTTAACGGGTGTGGGTATAGGGGTGAGGATGTAGTAGTGTGTGTGTGTGTGTGTGTAGGGGTCATAATAAAGGTTCTTAAAGAATGTAAACATTACATGAAAACATCTTTTTTATCGATGAAATTATGGAACACTGTGACGTCATTTAAGATGAAGAACCTGGTATAAAGTGACGACAGAATGTCTACTAAAATCCTATTGTGTAATTTCATTTATGGGGAAATCGTTGGGCTGCCAATGTTGTAAAATTTAAAAACTTTCTATAATATAAAAAAAGACAAAGCACATTTTAAAAAGCACTTCCACGGCACCCCCCCCCCCCCCCCAGAACGAAATGGAAAAAGTATAATATTTAAACAGAAAATATATACCTTTGTTCTACCCACCTTCCCTCTCCCCCAGATTCAAAAGCAAAATATCTGAAAGAAATCCTGATGCTCACGTACTCATGTTCACGGGCTAACTATAACACGTTTTATAATACTCGTGTTGAATTATCAAGATTTACAAAAAAAAAAAAACAACCTTTCTCGCACAATTTTGTTTCCCAAATTTTTATGACATGACCGCCCGACCACAGAGAAAACGAAAAAAAAACAACAAAAAAAAAACAAAAAAAAAAACAAAAAAAAAAACAACCCACTACACCAACACCCTCATGTAAAGTTTATAAAGCTACAAGTATCCCATCCCTTCCCCAAACTAGACTGGCCAAAACGTGAACACACACGTGACCGTCATACATCCATCAATGACTGGGCGTGTTGACGAGAGCTCTCACATGATTGATTGGATTACGTGGGAAAATGTTACACACTCAACTCATTAAATGATTTTAAAAAATTCAATGGAATTCTTTTTTTTTTTAGATCAACATTTTTTTTTCTTATCATGGTCTTCAGACTCCTTTCTGTACACTGGTTTTAAGGCGTAATTGTCTGGTTCATTTTGTTCAGAATGTTGGGGGGAGGGAGGTGGGGTTGATACATATGATTATTAGGGTCAGGTATTGGAAGTAATAGTTGAATATATACAGGTAGTGAAAACACCAATCACATAAAACTTCAGGTATTTTTACGTACACTACACAATGCAGGGTATAAAGCAGAACCTATTATGTACTTGTATTTACACACCCAGTTAACAACAAGATTTCTTACATACATTTAGACACCCAGTAAACAACAGGACTTCTTACATACATTTACACACCCATTAAACAACAGGACTTCTGACAAACTTTTACACACCCATTAAACAACAGGACTTCTTACATTTACACAACCAGTAAACAACAGGACTTCTCACATGCATTTACATACCCAGTAAACAACAGGACTTCTTACATTTACAACTCAGTACACAACAGGACTTCAGACATACATTTAGACACCCAGTAAACAACAGGACTTCCTACATTTACACACCCAGTAAACAACAGGACTTCTTACATTTACAACACAGTAAACAACAGGACTTCTTACATACATTTACACACCCAGTAAACAACAGGACTTCTTACATTTACAACACAGTAAACAACAGGACTTCTGACATACACTTACACACCCAGTAAACAACAGGACTTCCTACATTTACACACCCAGTAAACAACAGGACTTCTTACATTTACAACACAGTAAACAACAGGACTTCCTACATTTACATACCCAGTAAACAACAGGACTTCCTACATACATTTACAACCCAGTAAACAACAGGACTTCTTACATACATTTACACACCCAGTAAACCACAGGACTTCTTACATACATTTACAACCCAGTAAACAACAGGACTTCTTACATACATTTACACACCCAGTAAACAACAGGACTTCTTACATACATTTACACACCCAGTAAACAACAGGACTTCTTACATACATTTACACACCCAGTAAACAACAGGACTTCTTACATACATTTACAACCCAGTAAACAACAGGACTTGATATATACATTTACACACCCAGTAAACAAAAGGACTTCCACATTCATCCACCCAAAAATGAAACAGAACTTCAGATTTACTTAACAAAACACCAAAGTTAAAAAAAAATAATTTTAAGACATCAATCTAGAAATAGACATGTCTTTTATTTTACAGATACAGTTCAAGTTATGCCAGGGGCTGACTGTCCCTACTGCATGTACCACAAGTATGAATTTCCCCTTAGTTCAGGTATTGCTGGTCACATAAACATATCAACATACAGAGGCAGTGGTAATTTCAAACATGGTTTATGATTATAATGATTACATTATTAGATGAATGAAAAAGGTGAGGGGTCTTAAAATAGAACTGGTGGTTGCTTTTATCTTTAAACAGACATGCACTGATTAACATGAATGAATGAAAACAGATGAGCTGACTGTAACAATTTGATGGTAGGAGTTGGTAACACTGACCTGTGGTCTACTATAGTTGAGGGGGTTAGTTACCAAAGGAAGTTATGTCCCTTTTCAATACAACAATAATAATGAAAACCCAAGTCTTTAATTACTTCCCTTGATTTATACTCTCTTGAGGTCTAGTATATTTATCTGAACTGCCAAAACATCCTGAGCAATAGTCTGACTAATAGAAGAACAATTCTTATATTGGCAAGAAGAAAGCATTGAATTATGTAAATGTAAGTCTTCTGACATCCATTCAATATGAAATAGAAATTGGATGATATAAGGAAAAAGGTAAAAATGTGCCAAAATAAAAAAAAAGTGAGACAATAAACAATTATGATTTAAAAAATAATGAATGATAATTTTTAGTTCATGAGCTGCATGCCAATGAACAAAGATTATGATACAGCTAAATGTTGGATTTAAAATAAGGACATGTGATTTTGTTGAAAGTGATCAAGTGACTGTGATTTATCAGTTAACATCTGTAAATAGCAACAATCATTTAAGTTTTTTATTTTAGTCAGAAGACACAATGTTTAGGCAATTTGTTTTAAACATAATATACCAAGCAAAAAGAAGTATGTGCTCTGCACATTTAGGCATCATTTATCAATAAAGCTTTAGTCAAGCTAAAGCAAATAATTCATAACTCACTACGTAAAACAACTCATAGTCTTAGTATAACAGGAATAATGTTGTTCAGGAAATAGCAAAAAAAAAAAAAAAACAATTTCAATTCCCATTTGTTCACTAGCAGAGAATATGAATATACTTTGTACTAGTGGTAACATATAGAACATTTAATTAAATTCCATTCCACATAACTTATGATTACATTCCTACATAACAACATCATTAACAGTTAACAAGTTGTTTAAGACACAGGTCGGGTGGCAACCATTCACTGCCGTTTGTGAATATCTACCACTATGACGGTGACATTGTCGCCACTGAGACGCAACACAGCTGCATTAGCCAGTTTGTTACACACTGCGTCAAACTTGATGTCTTTTTCTGATTTCTTACCACTGGATTGGAGATTCTTGTCCTGTTCAGGAGAATCCAATTGTAAGTTAGTAAAGCGACTAAACAAAAACATTTATAATACATGTAACACAAGATGAGGATAAACAAAGAGACATGGTCCACTATTAGGTGGTGCAGTTAGCCTGTTCAATCCCATTTTTCACTACAACAACAAGAAAAGCATTGTAGGAAATTAGAAGATCAGAAACACATCTAAAGGTGATACTACATTGTTTTACAATGGTATTTAAGCCACTTACATTTCCAGTTCACCATTTTAAAGGTGTGGGTCTATGACAAGGGGCAATTAGCGTGTTGCTTACATTTTAGAATTCTATTATATAGTGTAATTATGTTAAGTTTATAATTATTATTTATATAGTGTAATTATTTAAATTAAATTTTTTTACTATCATATTATTTTGTCTCATTACCAACTTATTTTAGATAAAGAGACCTAAGTATAATAAATAAATCAATACATTCTACTGTCATATTATTATTAATCTGACACTAAGATTGAGTTGCAGTAAAAAAAAAATTGGACCGCCAGTGATTGACGTGTTTGTAAAATATGATAAATTATTAAAAGTGAAAATACATAGTTTAGTCACACCCTCCAGGAAGTAAGTGGTGACTTGAAACAGGCACAAAGTTTGGAGTGTGAACTGAAATCTATGGTAAAGAACCAATTTAAACTAGCATAATGATGGAGAAAATTGATATCTTACCTCCAATATTTTGTTGACATACTGTATACTTTCATCCACACTATAACTCTTCCAGAGCCCATCACAGGCAATCATAAGATACCTGCAGCAATAAAAATATCAAACTTTGGGAAAAACCACACAACAGCTTTTCTGCAGTTTCAAACTAGCATTTGTATACTAATCAGTAGCGACGTGTATAAAATAAGGATATTAATTTTTTTAAATGTACAGAAACTCACCTGTCATTATCTGTCAACTGGCACCTCTTGATATCAGGTATACAGGTAACGCCATGATTTTTGTATGGGCCATCCCCAATAGATCGAGCCACCTCCAACACACCCATCACCCTACCTTCCCTATTGAAAATACAATAAAATTAGAGCCCACCTTAAATATAAACCACACAGTGTTGGTTATGAAATAGAATAGTTGTATTAACCAAGCCTACCTAACATTCCCTCCTGCTTTTTGTATTCTCATTCTTTCTTCATACAAAGATGGGCTGTGATCAGTTGTTAAAGGAATACCAACACACCTCTGTTCTCCATCTTTGAATCGACACAAAACTGCCTGCGAAACAAATTGTAACCAATTATTTCTTCTTCAATAGGAAATCACAAATATAAAAATACCATCACGGTAAATTAATGAAAAAACAACAGCAAATGTTTATAGAATTTTGTTAATCATACTTTGCTATCTCCAAGATTTGCAATGTACAAAGTATCATTAATTGCCAGCACAACTACAGCTGTTGTCCCATCTTTCCATGATGGTTTACTGCGGACATTAAAACAGTGAGATTAAAAAAATATAACATATGATTCTTTGTTCAAGCTATATGATAGTTCAACATACTGATCAATTATTTTTCTACCCAAATAAAACATATTGGATCTCTCCCTCAAGTAGTTGATTGATTGTGATGTGAATCATTACGAATGATTTTAATATACCAAATTCAATCATAATGCTTTTATAATAGTGCAAAATAACATAGGCAAAAATAACTTCAATGTAAATAGTTTAACAGTTACTTACTTTTTAGTAGCTTCTTTTAAGAAATCTTCATCCGTCTTTTTAAATGCATCAATGAAAATTCTTTTTATTTCCTTCTCTACCTGAGTAATATCACCTAAAGAAGAGGTAAAGAAATTATTTACAGTATAATTTCATAATTTCTAATCATGCTAAATTGGGTACTGGTATTAATATTTGCAATGAATAATTTAGTCTTTTGCAGGTTTAATACCAGTGAATAAATTTTCTGGTTGCTTAAAGGGTCTCTAAGAATTACCCTTAGGAAATTTATCACGTAGATTATTGTGCAAATGCTGGGATGCAAACCTTGAAGCACGTACTCCACCATGTCCATCAAATACTGCATACAGCGCTAGACGATGGCTGTGGAAGAATCAAGAAAAACAGTGCTAAAATAGAAGAATACAGAAATAATTCTCTTACTGTGTGGATACAGTAAAAGAAACTCATAAGGATAAATTTGGAGCAATTGAATAAACCAAACCAAAACCGATAATTATAATATGACTATGTGTAAATGGTAAAAAAAATAATAACAGATTACATTTTTGAGTTTTTGTTACTTACATTGAATTATGTAAGCCTGGTATGTGTTGAAGGAAGTCATCTATAAGAACATGGGCATCTTGCATATCTTCTCTTTCACCTTGACGGTCTGCTACATATCCTTTAAGTATGTAAGCTGATAAATAGATTTTTTTGTGAATATGTCACTTTGTCAGGAGCAAGGGGTTTATATATTAAACTAAAAATATAATACATACATTTAATAAAACAATAACAAATATAATAATAACATTCAACTAAAATTCTAATATGTAGATAAAAATAAATATAATAATGACTAAGAATATACCCAAAGAGGTATACAATTTGTGTGCATATGGGTCCTCTCACTTTGCAATGATACATTGGAGTTGGGGAGTAAAAATCAACAATAAAAGCATGAATTTTTTCTGGACATTTGTAACTTGTCCTAAATTAAGGTGGCCACATTATATGCTTGTCCTTAATTTGTTTTAAACAAAATAAAAAAACAAACATTTTCTTTACTAATACAGAACTACACAAAGTTAAGTTTACATTATAATCTGGTAATGATCTTTTTATAATCTGAACACCAATCCAACAAAGAACATATCTTTTCCAGATAAGCCCTGTGTGCATGCATTATATTTATCTTGGAACTGGCAAAAAGTGGTGGGGCTTAACTTTTGATTTGCACACCCCCCACCCCCACCCCCCCCCCCCCCCCCTCAAACTTTCAATTTGTTTTTCCAACCAATTTTGGCGCCCCTTAAGGTCGGCACCAGGGGACATATGTCCCGTTACCCCCCCCCCCCCCCCCCCCCTTGCTATGCCTCTGCCCTAAACTAGGCCTACTTTGTCTAATTTGTTTCTGAAAACAATAGCAGTTAAAACACTCGTAAGGGGAGAAGTATGAAATGCCAACCATAATTTTGTGATGCCTTCTCACTCTCTTCATTCTTCTTTCGTTTTTCTTCAAGATCTCTCTCCTCACATTCTTCTAGTAGTCTCCGCTTATTTCCTTGCTTGTCAATATCGGAAGATACCCCTGAGGCAGTATGATCATGGCAAATAACAGAATCTGGCATAAAAGAGAAAAATCATTGAAATTGTAGGTGTGAATCCACATGACATGTTTATAATATAAAACCATTGATGATAAGCCTATTACAATTAATTACAATAATAGAGAATGCACTACCCACTAAAGATCTAGATCTACTATTATTACTAACTACTAGATGTAGATATTGTAGTATTAAACTTAACTAAACTAAACCTATTCAGTAAATTACTACTATTCAGTCCTATTCTAATTCTACTCTACTTACTAGATCTAGTCCTGTTTAAGTACTAGATCTAGAAACAGAGGAAGTCTAGTCACTAGACTGACTGATTAGTGGTGTGTAGTCAGTGAATAGTAGTAGACAATTAGGCCTCTATGTAGTATGTGTAGATCTAGGCCTAATAAGATAGTAGCTGTGTAGTGTGTGTAACTACTAGATCTAGATCTAACTAGTGTGTTGAATGTACTGATTGTAGTCACTTGTCAACTCAAGTCAGTCAGTTGAAAAACAAGACAAATCTAATTAGTAATTACTAGATCTAGGCCTAACTAATCTTTAATCTAGAGATTATCATTCTAGATCTAGAGTCCACTAGACTGACTGGTGGTGTGTAGTCAGTGAATAGTAGTAGACAATTAGGCCTCTATGTAGGATGTGTAGATCTAGGCCTAATAACTAATACCTAAGTGTTAGGCCTATTAACTAATCTTTAATCTAGAGCAGGGGTCTCCAAACTACGGCCCGCGGGCCGGATGCGGCCCGCGAGGTCCTCTTATCCGGCCCGCGGAGATCTTTTTGTCCACGGAAAAATACGTTTGTTGGTGATGGCTGAGGAACTTTGCCCAGAAAAGTCAAAGACATGTCTGGAAGAAACTGGCCCCCGAACTGAAATTTGATAGTTAATGCGACCCTCGGACGGAAAAGTTTGGAGACCCCTGATCTAGAGTCTAGGACTCTAGAGATTATCGTTCTAGATCTAGACTAGAGTCTAGAAGTAGAGTAGATACTACTAAATCTAGCTAGAATCTAGATCACTAGATTCTAGATCTACTTGATCAAGTTACTACTTTAGTAACTTTACTAGATCTATACTACTAGAAGTAGAAGTACTAGATTCTAGATTTGTACTACAGACTACAGATCTAGATTTAGTTAGTAGATAAGATTCATAGATTGAGTCCAGTAGATAGATCAGAACAGACGCTGAGTGTAACCTTTAATATGATCTGGCTCTGGCAAGTCACCAAATAAATCCATTCGTTTTTATTTTCTTGATCTACATTTAATCATATAATCAAGAATTCAGTAGATCTACACTCCAAGATTAAGTTAGTAAAGTACGCGACACGAACAGTAGCGCTCTCTCAAAAGAGAAAGAACAAATGACATGGAAAGTCTAAATATAAGAAACCAACAAACATTTCTGTACAGCGTAGGCCAGACGAAAAAAATTGTAATACGCTTGGCACTCATTATCTCCTATTTCGAATTAAATACACACCCGAGATCAGAGGCGTAGCGACCCTTCCCGGCGCCCGGGAACAAACATTCGATTTGCACCCCCCCTCGAACTTTTGATTTGTACCCCCCCCCCCCCTCAAACTTTCAGTTTGTTTTTCCAACCCATTTTGGCGCCCCCCCCCCCAATGGGGACATACGTCCCCCCGCCCCCCTTCCCTCGCTACGCCTCTGAGTCCGTCCATTGACCAATGTATGGACTGTGTACAACAATGCAGGAGCTGTTTTGAATGTACCATCCATAAAGCTGTGCTGATGGTCTTAACCTCAAATAACCTAAGGTTGTCCTTACTTCCATACAAAAACATCCTACTTTTGACTCGGCACCAGAATCGTTAGTCGTTAAAAAAGGGGGTTATTATCCAGGGGGTTCATGTCGCAGGGGGTTTGTCCAGGAGGTTTATGTGCAGGGGGGGGGGGGGCTTGGACCGGGAGCCGGAAATGGTTGAGGCCCTATGTTCTACTAGGAGCAAAGAGAACTAAGTCAAAATCAAGTCAAGTACATAAAGATCGCCGTCTTTGAATTAAAATATTGATTCCTCATGTGTTGCATTTCCATGTTTTATTGCAAAAAAAAAAAACAAAAAAAACTCAATTATTTTTTCAAATTACTCGTTGAAGGGAAAATGGAGATCAGTCAATACTAATAATATATAATTTACTTCTTTATGTTGATATTAAAATTCTAAACACATTGGGAAACTGATGGAATTCATTATCTAAATTTTATTTAATTCCCAGTTTAGCACTAAGTACGAAATATAATATTTTTTGTTTTAATAGTTGTGTATTATTACAAGCTTTTATTTAACTTGCTTACCCTGTCTGTCTGTATGAGTAAAAACGGGCGAGCCACTAGGGGGTCTTCCAGAGGCTTATCCAGGTTTTCGTTATAGGGGGAGCGAAAAGAGCAAAAAAGGCGCCGAATTTTTAACACGTAATCGCAGGGCGCGATTTGTTTTTCTCAATATACGGTATATAAAATTAAAAGTCGATTTTTTATTTTGACACCATTCATCTGATCGCTATCAAACTTTGGTGAGTTCATTAGAACACTTTAAGGAAGGGTTCTGTAAAAAAAATCATTTTTAATTTCACAAGGGCGGCGCCACGGGAGGGTGCGATTTTTCTCTCTATACGGTATATAAAAATAATAAAAGTGAATTGCGGTGACACCGTTCACACGATCGCAATGAAACTTTGGGAAGATGTTGAAAATACTCCTGGGGAGGTTTCTGCGCTAAAAATATTTTCAAATTCGCAGGGGTGGCGCCCCGGCAGGGCGCGATTTGTTTTTTCTCTATATACGCTTTATAAAAATAAAAGTCTATTTCGGTTTCACACCGTTCATCCGTGTACCATGAAACTTTGGGGAGAAGATTAGATCACTCAATGGTAGGGTTCTGCAAAAAAAGAAAACTAAAGTTTCTTATGGGCGGCGCCATGTAGGGTACAATTTTCGTCAATACACGGTTTGGCGCCCAGAGTTTTAGAGCGACTATGTTGGCACTTGGCATCCGTTAATCAAGCGTCCTGCTTAGCGAGTAAGGGGTATTACTATATTCAGCGGTAAAACAACAACAGGCTTCTAAAAATAACTTTGTAACGCGAGGAAATCCTGTACAGTTTCGTCACCTTGCGAAAGATGAAAAAATAACTTTTTGAATATGAGGAGCCTACTGTAGAGTTTCGTCACCTTGTGAATGATGCAATAAGCATCTATTATTAGACGATCCAGTCAGAAATTGAGATCGAGCATCTAATAATAGACCATTAGTAACGCTAGCATATTGCATCAGTCACACTGATGTTTAAAACACGTCTAATAATTTTTTTACGTGTTAAAGAAAAAAATTCTGTTCATTTGTGTCACTTTAGCGAATGACGAAATCTGCATAATTATTAACAGGATGCTATTGGCACGCTGGGTTATCCTATGAGCACGATGGCGCCTGTTAGTTTTAAGGAGCCAGGAGCCGTACGCTGCGCCTATGCGGTAGTGTAATCGGGGGGCGGGGGGCTCCTGAGAGCGCCCCTCTACGTCCCTGACACATGGGTGGTCACCGAAGTGTGTTCTACCTC